>NW_009211988.1:0-18485 GCF_000690835.1 Fulmarus glacialis
GGAGGGCGGGGCCAACCGCCGCCCTCCAGCGGCCGCCCGGCGGGCAGGTGTGCAGGTGTGTCCACCCAGCCCAGGTGTCGGTAGCCGTGGTTTGGTCAGGCGCCGCTTCAGGTCCGCAGCGAGCGGGACAGCCTTAATGCTCTGGAAGAGCCCCAGGGGAAGGCGACTGTGTTTCACGCCGCGGTGAAATCGAAATAGTTTGGAATCCTTGACAAGAAGTCTTGTTCCAAGGTTTGGCTAATGCTGTGCGATTCTAACGTGTGTAGTAGATCACCCACATGAAGCTGCTGCCTTCATAAAAATCGCAAAAGTGCATTGTGCTCTACAGGGAGGCCTTCTTGTGATCTTTCCACGTGAGACTGCAGGAAGAAAATAATAAAAATATTTAATAATGACAAGTGAAAAGGTAAATGAGAGCAATAACAGCAAAATGCGTAGAGAACATAATGGCCAAAAGAATCAGGTAAAAAGCTTAGGAGAATGGTAGCTAAAGGCATTCTTGGGAAAATATATGAATTAGATGTAACTGGAGAATACATAAAATCTAGTTATTAATCATATCAGGCTATAAAATTGAAGTGCTGTGTTTCTAGTAACAATGTGCAGAAGTGTTTAAGACTATACATAAGTATATATCTGTTGTCCTGGAGTGTTTGGGAAATTCAAGCTTTTATGTTTGCAGTGTTTTAAAAGTTTTCCTTTATCTTTCCAACGCTAGTGTAGTGAATCAGTATGTATTATGAATAGCAGCAACAAGTGCACCAGCATTTAAAAATCATATTTTAAAGGATATTTATTAAGTGACAATGCCAAAAAGAAAGTGTGTGCTTGAGGTTTTGAGGTTGACTTTTTAAAAAAAAAAATTTTTGATCCCCCCTCCCCCCCCCGTCTTTCAGCAAAATGGCTGTTTCTGAAAAAGGGGATTGGTGATTGTTGAGGAAAATACTGCAGCCATCTTGAGAAGTTCCAGTGCTTCTTGGTTTGGGTTTCCTCTGTCTAGGTTGAGGGATCTCACATTTAGCAAACAATTGTGCTTTTTTGCAACAATAGGGGTGGTCCTTTTTGCTGTCTCCGTGATAGAAGTAACTGCCCCAATAACTCACGTAAATAAATTCAAGCTTGCATGTGGTCAGCTGGGATTTTCTAGCTTTCTATAAGTAAATTCTCTAGATATGTCATCTGTAATGAACTTTACTATTACAGATATAAGTGGAGTGATTACTTGTCCACAGTATTATTTTTTTCCAGCTACTACTAGGTGGGAAATAGGTATCAAGAGGAGTGCAAAGCTTCCAACTTTGTGAAGTTTGAAGAAGTTAAAATACATAGGAGGCAAGATTTGGAGTAGAGTGTGCCTGAAAGATTCAGTGGAAGCAGGCAGATAGGAGGGAAAATTGAACTGTACCACTAAATGGCATTGACTAAGTAACCTGTAACTGGAACAAGGAACCTGGGGGCATTGGGCTCTTGACTACGAAGGGCGTTGAGGAGAGACATACTGGCAAATGTGATTCTGATATTCCCTAATATTTGAGACTTTGCAGTCTTGTTGCTGTCTTACTGTAACATTTTTTTAATTCAGAAATGTAGAAATTAAGACTGCTTGGTTTTGTCTCAGTTGTTCTCCTGCCTATTTGTAAAGAACATGCATTTTGCCATTTGCAATGCGTTTTTCTATTTCTATTATCCATATTCCATCATTCAAACTGGAGAAAGTGTAGAGCAGAGTGTATGCTGGGGAATGTTCTTTTTAAATAAAACAGAAGAACGAACCATGGGTAGAATGTTTATTATTGATCTCACAGATGTTTTTGCAGTCTGCAATATGAACACGTATGGATTACTGGTAAAGCTGGAAAGCAAATTACATTTTCTTTTATCGTTTTTAAAAATTAAGTTAGGGCTTATGAAAGGTACTGGATTCAGACTCTAGGGACTTAACTTCTCTGTTTACCCAGGAAATAGATATTGTACATCACAAGCAGAGGCAGTGGAAGTATTAAAGATCTCAAAGTTCTCGTGCTGCCTGTCTCTACTTCTCCTTCTTGACCAACTCAAGGTACTAATAGGGAAGCTTACTCTGGAATACATAAGTGCAGATGCACAATAATGCTGTTGGCTGTATTTTTATTGACAAGAACTTTTGTTCACTACAATCTAACTTAGAAATACCTGTTTCATATTATTGTTGTCTAGCCTAGGTTGTTTTTCAGCTCTTTGAATATAAGCATTTCTAATTTTTCAACTGTAAGATGGTATGCCTGTACTCATGCCCTATGTAGTAGGCTGGGAATTAACCAAAACAAAGGTGTTATGCGTTTCTTTTTCGTGGAAGGGAACACAAATATGGAATATTTTTAACAGATGCACATCTTGCTTTTTGCTAGTGGATTATGGACGGTAATTGTGGCATAGCGTGTGTTCCTAAAACCTTTTCTAATGTATTCCTTGTACTACTGCATTTTACTGCCTCAGAAACTAAATTGCAGTTTTAACAGTAACAAAAAGCTCTATGATTATAGAATACCTGCTTTGAAATGTGTGATACATCACTTCATATTCAAGGGAAAGCTATTGTATCTAGAATTATAAAGTTAAATTAAGGTTCTGCCTCTGACATTACAAAGTACTGTTATACTGATTTTTAAATTTTTAAATTGCACTTAAACCATGGAACATATATTCAGACAGATAATCTATCAAGTGTTGATAACTGTCTAGATATAACTTCACTATTTCTGTCTTGTCACTGGTGCATATACATGCTAGTACTTGGAAATGCAAACAGTAAGTAATTTTTTCAGAGAGAGCGGGTGTGCAGATCTATAGTCTACCACTTGTTTGGAATAACTTCACCGGGAATTTTGCAGTCGTAACTGGTTGATATTGGAAAAATTGTGCTTAAGCCAGGATTTATTCAAACTGTTTTGTACTCTGTGATCTGAGGGGGTTAAAGTGACTTTACCAGTCTGTTTAGGTCACAAGCAGACTTCTTTAGAATAACTTCTCTTTATTCATAAGCAGTTCTGAACAGGTGTTATGACCCAAAATTGACAGCGTTACACTGATGACGCTCTAGAGCATGTGAGTAAAAGCTGTCTCACTTGTGCCTGTAGGTCTTTTGTTACACTGGAGACAGTGACAGAGTAAGTACTGGTGAGGCAAGTGACTGATAGTGTTTTCTATATAAAAATTTCTCACTGTCCTATCGCATGATTTTTCTAATTGTTTAGGGCCTTCTAGACTGTAAATAGGGTGTATCATGGCTGTGCAAAGTTTGAATTCAGGCCCTGCTTCCTGAATTCAAGAAGTGAAAATGTGATCGATGTTCTTTCTTGAAGTGTAAGATTTGGAAGGTTTGCTGAGTAAGGATGTGGCTTTTTATATGTCCTGAAGATATGTGATGTGTGCTTTGATGAAATGTTGAGGGATATCTGGGCTTGAGAGCTAACCGAAGAACAAATACTGGGTCAGATCAAAGGGCTGTTTAATCACTCTCTCTGATGGAATCTCAGGAGGAGTGTAGAAGGTGGGGATACATTAAGCAGTTGTGCTCCTAGCATAGCCCCCTGGCTTGTGCTAGTAACTTGTGTGGAGGTTGTGTCTAGATTGTTTCATGGCCACTAGTAAACATCTCCTCCATCGCTTGTCTATCTTGCTTTGAAGCCATTTAAGTTCTTGGCCTCTGTAATGTTCAGCTAAGGAGCTGCTGTAGCGAGCTTTAACAGATTCTCAACTTGGATATATCTGGGACTGAAGAGTACTGTAAAGGTCACGGAATGGGTAAGTGGAGACATTATACAGTATTTTGAGATACATGAACTTGGAAGGTAGGTGTTTGACAAGCAACGTATCTTCCTGGAAAACAAACCAAACTGTTTTGGTGGTGTCAAGTGGGTACTGGAAAGGAAGGAGTGATAGCTCTCAGAAGAAGGAAAATAGAATATGAGGTCTATTTTATGCTTCTGATTGGTGCTTTAGGGAGAGAATAGGTTTGGACAGGCTTGGCTGGAGAATGGTAGTTTTAGATAAGCATCAAAATATTTTATATTGATTGAAATATAAATAAATCGAAATAAATTTGAATAAAAATTCCTGAGTTTCTGAAGTTCATTCATCATTACATCTTAATTCCTCTTAAAAGAGGGTTGAAGTAATTTTTACATTTCAGTGGTTTCTTCTGCTGAAATAGTTAATAATATTAATTAATAACTTGAGTCAAAGAACTCTATATACTTTGCTGATGTGCTAGAAAAATAAAGTCAGCTGGGAATTAGCCACAATTGCAGTTAAAAGCAATGTACTGTATTTATTATTAAAGACCTGGTACGATAAATAATGGATTTTATATGTATTCTCAAATTTTCTGAAGGCAAGAAAGATTGTGAAAAACTCCGTAACGTAATGTAATCTGAAGAAACTAACATGTTACACATGGGAAGGTTTTGAAATGAATTCTCACATCAGTTGTTTTGTACTCATGGGTGTGTTTATGATATTTTGTAGTGTCTTATGAGTATCTTGCAAACATGAATTGATAAAACAGCACTCCTGTGAAGTAGTTTTGTCAGTGCTTTATGGGTGTCAGAACTGGTATGCTACAAGATACAATGATATGTCCAGGCTTATATGGACTTCAGCGGCTGAGGTAAGAAGGGAATGCAGATCTCCCTTTTGTGTTAACTCTTTCTCTTGTTTCACAAGGGTTGAGAACTTGTCATCCGTGTGCCAAACCATTTTTACGAAAAGTTCAATTAAGCTATCCTAATCTCTACCCTGGAGTTATCTGAGAATGGATCCATATGGCACACTATGGCAAAGAGTTTCCACTGAAAATGTTTATGATTAAGCCTATTTCTCCCTGCCCCAAATCAACATGAAGTTATATCTTCCATACATGAAAACATATTTTGGAGACTACAGAAAACTTACTAGAGTAGCCACAGAGTTATTGTCAAAGTTATTCTCTACCTGTCATTGGATGGAGTCTCTTTTGAACTGACATGTGCCAGGTTCAGCTTCCTCTGGTCCAGTTGGTGAGAAATGTAGTTCAATGTCTGCAACAGGCAGGTGATCAAAGCTGTTAAAGCCAGAGACTTCTGTAACTGCCAGCTTCACCCTCTGGCATCTTCTTTGCTATAAAGTTGCATTCTGGTTTGGTTTGTAGCATTTGGTGTCATCAGTGCTGTTTTCTGTTATAGAAGATGTCTCGTCTCTGGTTTCCCACAGTGTGGAATTGATGAGGTAAGAGTGATGTATTGAGCATATCCTTCCTTCTACACAATCTCGCCATTGTTTGCCAAATGTAAACAGGCCATAGGAAAAATTTGTGTAGGCTGATGGTTATTGTGTAATCGGAGGTCTGGACTAGTGGTGCTGGGCCTGCAAGAACATTGCTTTGCTTCTAAGTATTTGTCTTACTCCGAGGCTCTAGTATTCAAGATCTTAGCTGCTCTTTTGTACTAAAATGGCATGGAGACAATGAAAAGTACTAAAATACCTTTAGAAATGTGATTTGTTGAAGTTTCAGAGCTGTACAGAAGAGGAGCAGGGGCAACTGCAGAGCAGACATTTGTCCTCCCCCCCTCCCCTCCAAGAAAAGTATCATTATTTCCCTCAAGAAAGTTGTACTTTCTTGATGTATGCTGTATTGGCTTTTGATTTTGTCTGTGTGATTCCGATGTTACTATGATGTACAGAGACAGTAAGCAGAGTTAGTTGATGCTTTTCAGTGTTACATTGTCAGTGCACATTTACTGGCATGGCCTACTTTCCACTACAGTGAACAGGACCTCTGATTTCTTGTGCTAATGGTCTGGTCAAGCCAGTTGGCTATACTCTTGTAAGGCAGCAGGGTGCTGCATGCTTTCAGACATGCACATGATCATTGTGCAGCTACTGACTGCTATAGACTCCTGAAGAACGATCTCTTTCCCATCTAATAGCAAACAGCTGCTTGTGTTTTCTGACTAGGTGAAACCCTGTGCATTAGAATAAATAATCAGCAATACTATTGGAGATTACTACCTTAAGAAAGTTGGGACTGGAGAGACAGGTTTTGATTTTAAAAAAAAAAAAAAAAAAAAAAAAAATCCTGCCCCTCCCCCCATTTTACAAGCTTAATTGTAGCATCTTTAGAAGTATAAAATGTTTATTATATAGATATTTCAATGTATTAAGAATGTATGTCAGAAAAAACCTCTAAGCATTTTGTTTACATAGTATTGTCCTTTTAAAGCAATTTTTTTTTAAATTGTGCATGTTTGCATAATAACTATCTTCTTTTTCCCATTAGTAAGAAAGTCTCCTAATCATGCTTGAATCTTCTTTATTATTACTACTATAGCATTTAGATTCTTCAAGCAAGACAGGGCTTGCAGTAAATAAACCTCTCTAACCAGGAAATTTATAATGTGGAATAACTTAGGGAAAAATAGAAATAAATACTAATTCATATGATGTACAGTCCATTTGGTATAATACACCTTCTGTGGGGTCACTTTTTATTTGGGCATCTTTTACTGTGCATGGAGAGAATGCAAGCATATCATATATAACTTTCCAGCATACAGCAATTATCAACTGCTAATATGCATGGTGGATAGCTAGGGCTAACATGCCATGAGGTGAAGCATTAATATCTCACCACATTTAATGCAGACGTCTGATGAGCTTTCCAGAAGGTATGGAAGTGTTTGTCTCCATTGTTCCTTGGAACAGGATGATCCTTAGTCTGTCAAGTGTCTCTTCTGACTCTTCAGTTTTTTTGTTAGGGTTTTGTACTGTGTCATGTTGGTATTTTTCACTTGAGCTCTTGAGTTACCATTACCACTTCAGCAGTTTCACTTTAGTTTGTGTTTTCCCTTTTCCTTTCCTGTGCAGCTTTAGCTTACATAGTGTTTCACAACTTAGTAAACCTGTATAGACTTTACACAGTGTGCTACTTAAAACCTGGCCTTGACATGCAGATATCTGAGCCCCTGGTTTTTGGGTTATGCTGGGAATTTTATTGCTTCAAGAAATACCCAGTTAAGAAGTGTGGTTAGATCCTTCAGTGTGCTGACAAACATTACAGCTCTTAGCTTGTAAATATGTGATTTTAAAAACCAACCAAACAGAAATCAATCTTTCCACACATTTTGGTAAATAACTGGAAGGATAAAATTTGTATGTATACCTTCAGGCAAAGAGCACAGTTGTCTCTTTGAAGGTTGAGCTTTATCAGCATTATTGGTGTTACATTGATTTCTTTCTATTAGGATTAAGTGTAGTGGTAAACTTTCTTTTCTCCTTCTAAAACATTGTGTATTGGCTTTTTGAAATAGGGTAAGATACAATGTATCCAGAGTCTATCTAAAATGCTTGAACAGAAAAATATTTTGTGGCCTAATTAATACAGCTGACAAAGATAAACTGATATCTAGAAAGTTATTTTCAATGTCCTAAAAAATGTCACGTGACTTCATAGCCTTCATTGGAAATCCCTATGGATGCATCCAACATCTAACTACACAGGGATGGTGCCCAACTTTGGGCTCAACTTATTACATAAACATTCGGGAGAAGACAGTATAAAAACTGTTTTATGTTCTAGAAGATAGCAAGAAATTGGAAAAACCATAGTAGAGTCATAAAAACATTTGGATATTATTTATATTAAATTCTAAATGTTCTATTTTATCATTTCATTTACATCATTTTTATAGCAACTGAGTTATTAGGCATTAAGTAATTAAAAAAGCATTACATTCCTTTGAGTGCTTATTGAGTCATCATAGGTACTTCATTTTTTATTTCATTTTTGTTAACAACTCATGCACTAAATAGAAGGGAAAAGTTTACTGATTTTGCATGAAATTGCTAATTCCACAGTCTGTGAGTACCTATTACACCATGAAGCAAAGAATACAATTCTTTTCAACCTTCTACAAAAATGAATACTTTTTTTTTTTTTAAAAATCACCACAATTTTTGCCCCTTAATTTTTTGCTGGAAATAGTAATTGCAATAAAGTAGCATGCTGTCTCCAAATATGCTGAAATGTCAGACTATTTGCTGCCATAGTAGAGACGCAAAGAAACTAGTTTTGCTTTACTGAGTAAACAACCAAGAACATTTTGATTATGAATATGTAAGCATCATTTATATGTTGGGTGACTGACTTTTTCCTATATGTCAAATCTGTACAGATTAAGAGTCTGATGTAAATGTCAATATGAATCTAGGTATGACAGCTCTATTTATTTCTAAACATGATGTACAGTGCAGTGCCTGTTTCTGTAACCAAGTGTGCCTGAAAATTAAGTGTGTCATATGCATTCATTTAAAGAAACAGCCTACAGTCTGCTAAAGACATCATATAAAGAAAAATATCCTTTTCAAGAAGGGAATTTGTTACTCGGCTATTTTAATGTGAATTGTTTCTTCTTTGCAGCATGTCTACTATGTCTTTGGTAGCCAACCTGATTACCCCATATCATAAAAATTTAGTACCTTTCTACTGCAGTAGTTACTGGGTTATTGTTCATTTTGAAGGTATAATCAAGTCCATAAATTGCTAACTCTGCTGCTGAACTTAGGCCAATAATCTAAAGTCTTTTATTTCCCCATGGTCCATCTTGCAAGCTTTTTTCCTTTGCTAAGCAGTTTAAACTGATATTTACAAATAAGTTAAGTAGCATTATAACATGCTCATTATTCTCAGTTTATTACAGTTGTATTCCAATTCCTTGGTTATATTGAAGGTGGTGTGTTTTTTGCGGTGGTTTTTGTTTGTTTGTTTTCTCTTTTTCTGAACCTACACAGCATTATTATTTGGGGTAATCCAGCCAATTCTGCCAAGGCCTTCAGCATGTTCTTTATAGACCCAAATGACATTGCAACATGGCTAGGTTGCAGTGCAGTTGGGCTCCCTTAGTTATATTGTTTAGTGATACCTGGAGCAGTAGCATTATTGATGGTGTGTGAGAAAGATGAAAGCTACTTGGGGCACAAAAGCTGGTGGCAGAAATCCTTCCATGAGCAAGAACCAGCAGGGTTCACTGTAAAGGATTAAAGGTAGTGTTGAGCAATTTTTGTTTAGATAGAAACTAGTGGCCTTTAATTCCTGTGTACCCAATGCATTTAATTTTGAAGAGTAATCAATTCTTTTTTTCATATTTATTGCAGGAGAGAAAAAGAAATTAAAGGGAAAAATAGATTTACTAAAATGACTAACTGTTCTTCTTATGGTATTGGCTGTGGCAAACGCCTTGACTGGTAAGCATGGTCAGTATTATTCTATTTGTTTGTGTGAGCATTAATCGCAATTGGCCATTCTGAAAACATGCTACACTACAGTTGTGTTAGAAGAGCACCTGGTAATATGAAAATATTCATTTCATGGTCCTTTGCTTGTAAAATATCATGCTTCAGCTATGCTGAAGGCCATTCCTTATGGGAAGTAGCTAGAGCTCTGCTAGTTTTGAACTTCCCTATTAGGAACTCTTTGATAGTTCACTCACCAGTGCAATTGTTCCAGGGCTCGCTAACCAGAATCATTGCTTTTGGCTGAGGTTTCTGAACATATTTCAGTGACTTTTCCAAAACCAACAGATTTTTTTTTTTTTTGATTGAAACAAAGCTCCTTTGTCTAATTTTCCCTGGGATTCTTCAGTCTCATTATGTTTAGTGTTTTACATGCTGAAGTGCCCATGTAGATGTTTAATTCCATGACTACAAAACTGAACTGAGTAGGAGTCAGTTTAAAGTGATTGAGTGTGGTGGTAGACACGACCTTAAGCAATGAACAGTGATGTTTCATGACTTACACTGTCCATTTATAACATTTTCCATTACGAAAGATGAAAACAGTTCTGTTTGCTTGTTTCCTGAAGTGAAAAGTCATCTGCATAGAAATGTGGTCTTTTAGTCCAGCCATTTATCTATGATACTTTGAACTAGTATAGTGTTTGATAATTTCTGAAGATGATGTAAGCTCTCACAAGTAGTCTTTCAACACCATGCTGTTTTTATTCTAGCTCGTGTTTGTAGGTGAGAAAACTGAAGAAGTGAGTGAAGCATTTATAACACAGCGGGCAGTAGTACTTGTACTATTAGAGCTCATTAATTCCTTTCACAGCCCAGTCATCATTGTCCCAGAATGCTTCAGCTTTGAGAAAAGTTTGACTTCATTTTGCAATTTAAAATGTAGGCTGATTTTTTTTTTCTTTTTTTTTTTAAGACATGCAGATTTGTCTTTGTTCTCAAAATTGTCACTTATTTACTCATATATGTATGTTTCCGTTCTGTGAAAATTTTTTTGGAAATCTTTAGGCATGTAGGATAGTCATGGAAAAAGTTTCATCCAACTTGATTTTAGTTGGATGAGATTCAAGAGTTAATCAGGATTAGAAAGGCTTCTCTGATCGTGAATGTGAACAGTACTATGGGTTAAGTAAATTTTCCTCCTAGTAGTTTGTGGATTGAAGTGCCTATTTCATAAATGGAAGATGAAGCCCGTGGATTAAGTCATAAGTTTTAAGGAACAAAAATGCAACCAAACTACTAGACGAGCTTTTCATATAGGTGTCAATTTTTGTAATGTTTGTTGAGGAGCAAAGTGTCTGTTTCCCATCAAACTGAAAGAGAGTCTGAAAAACTGATCTTTGGTCTTGATCTTTTTGTGGCCATGTGCTCAAACGCCATTAGGCTCAGCAGATATTGCCTGAATTTAATATTCTTTGGCAAAACTATTTTTCATTTCAAGCAATTGGATTATTAGCGTGAGGTTACTAAAAATGATGAGGTGTTTTCACCTGATACTGAACTGGAAGTCTGGGAGCAGGACGAATGGTTTCTGTATCCCTGCTGCACACAATGCTTGGCAGTCTGTGCCTGGACTTCTGCTAGGTTTAATTTTGCTGTACTTGAGCCTTGCTTGGCATTCACTGCTGCTCTGCAGACCTGGAGAAAGACACTTTCATTCAGATGTTTTGTTGCAAATACCTTTTTTTTTTTTTTTTTTTCTGTAGGTCAAAGTGCTTTTTAAATCTGCTCAGTGCTGCACAGTTTGATTCCATGTTTTCTTGGGTAATGGATTTGGATACATTATTTGTTGTTCTTCAGAGTCAGGAAGTGACTAACCTAATTTCAGCTTTGAATGCATTCTCCAGTATTGCTTGTTCACTTAGGTGGTTCGGATATTTGGCTGGTTGAACAAAAGGGACAGAAAGATTAGGGATGCATTTTTCCGTGCCCTGGAGAGATGCTCCTAGAGGCAGCTTCTGTATATTTTCTGGTGATACCTAAAAGTGGATATAATACTGCCTGACACAAGGTATTTTACTGTATGTTTGTCATGAACGTATAAGAGAGTGTGGACAATCTTGAAGGAGCAGAGAAGGGTAACTCAACGGTTATATTCATAATGTGATCTCTTTGCTATAACCATGTCGAAAGCTTTCCAAACTCGTTCAACTCCTGCTGTTGTTGACCTGCTGAGTAGAATTTGAGGAAGAGAATACATTCACCATGAGTAATAAATGCTTTCTGTTTATGAAATTAATTGTTTAATTTTATATCCCTTTCTACTGTTAGTAAATCCTCTGCATAAATATAAACACACTGTTTCACAAAAGCTTATCTAAGAAGTGGTATTTACAGAAATGTCAGTTGCGATTTTTTTTTTTTTTTTTTCTTAGTGTCAGTTTGTTAGAGGAAAGGGTGGACTGCAAGAGCTTCAATAGTACTTACTCTGGGCCTTCTGAAAATTAGATACAACAGTAGTTCTTAATAAACCTTCCTGGTTAAACTAAAACTGTGTTCAGATTCTGAGTGTCAGAAGTTCTAGGGGCTGGATTGGGGAGAATTGTAAGCCAAGAGCAAGTGGTATCTTCAGGATGGTGGCTGAACATGACTATTAAAAGAGATGATTTATACCAGAAGTCCTGTGCCCTTCCTCTCAGGGCAATGGCTGGCTAGGTAACGTACTGTTTTTGGCAAATTCTGTTGGCAACAAGAAGGAGACCTGATTTTGATTGGACTGAAGTATGCTGGAATAGATGATAACTAAATTTTCCTCACTAAAGTAAGAATACTTGGACAGCCATAATACATTTTAAAATCTTTGTTAAACTTGCATATTGGTTTTGTAAGTCTACTTATTTCTAATAGTCAGGATAAGGATATGTTAGACCTTCTTTAAAGGATGCTTTTCTTGTGCTCAGTTCATATAGTGATGCTGCAGCCAATTGCTTAGATGGTCTTTAGCTCTCATTGCACTGTTGCATGTTCTGCTTTGAGGTAATAGTGAACAAATTTTTTATGAGGAACGCAGCCTTAATTAATAACAGAAAATAATTTTAAACATTCAAAATATCAAGTGTGAGCCCACTCTGCTTGTAATTTATCTGGGCTCACTTTAAGTGTGCGTGTCCATGCATGATATTTTTTGTACTAAGTTTCACTGGTGTCACATCTGATTGTGAATGATGTATATGTAAGAGGCTTGTGCCCAGTAGACATAAGCTACTCCTAGACTGTGCCCATCACTTCCATAAAGAGTGGTCCAAGGAAAATTTTTGTTTTGTGTAAGGAGGAAAAAAAAAATTGCATACTCCTACGTGACAGAAGTATACTGTATGACTTTCACTGCCTCTTGCTTGGCTAGCGTGTTACTAAAGACATTTAGGTCAAAGCAACCTTGTTAGACTTGGTATGGATTATTTCCTCCTTGGTATAGTCCTCCCATATGGTTGTGTCAGTTCCAACAGTGCAAATTTCTGCAGCTTGTTATTTACTAGAAATGCCAGCGTAGCTTCGTAGGGAATTGACACCAAGGAAACCAGATTAAATAGTATGGTGTGATATAGACACATGTATAAATGTAATGTGGTATATAAGTCTTCCATCCCTTTTTGAGTATTAATTGCCCCAGAAGACTGTCCATGTTCTATCACAAGGATGGAAACAGAGAACATTTACAGAAATTAATGCTGTGTGGTTAGCCAGCACCAGGACCCTAAGAACTTAAAAAGTATGAATAAATGTATTCCAATTACAGACTAATGCAGGTAATGGGTTTATGGTACTTAGAGGGCTGGATCTGTTCCCTGACAGCCTGCAGACATTAGGGGCCCCTCATGACCAGCCTGCAATGTAGGCATTATGGAGTGATTTTTACTTTACTGCCTTTTCCATCAGATCATCCCCTTTCTTTCACACACAAGGTTAATTCACTTCTTGATCACATTATTTCCTCGCTGCTCTTTGACAATATAAAAATTCTGAGTGGACAGCTCAATCCCTCTTCCATCTCAGATTTGATTGTTATGGTATTGCCTGGCGTCCCTCAGAGGCCTCCAGCAGCCTTTGCTGCACTTTATGACACTTAAATGGCTGGGCTACAATTTCTCCATCTATTCACAAAATGCTGTTAATAACTCATTTCCAAAGAGGCCCTTCTTTATGTCTTGGCATTAAAGGATTTTTTATTAGGTGCCAGGATAGGTGACACACAGCCCCAGTAACCAAAGAGTTAATTAATCTGTTGAAATTTATTGCCTTTTATACTGCACTCAGTGTGACAGTCCCTAAGAGAAACAGATACTATATTTACAACCGAGCTGAAATATTCAGTAATATAGTCTGCATACTGACCCACTCCATCAGTGTATGCCTTTTGCTGGAGTACCCATTAATCAACTAAAATGGATTTGTGTAATCTGTCTTCTTTCTTATTCTGAGATTCCAATAAATATTGAAATAATAATTTATTGATTACTCTGCAATATAAATGTGTAGTAAAGGCACCCAAGATATTTGCATAGTAATGCATTTCAAAGCTCTTGGCATTCTGTAGGTATGAGGAAGAGAGAGATTGTAATGGTGGTTAAGAGTGATGGAATTCCTTCAGAATGCATAACACCAAGTTCAGTGTTAGCAGGATGTGGTGGTCCTTTAAGGTAATTCTTGAGATTGGTGAAGTATAAACTGTAACAGGGTTGTAGTTGTTCTCTAAAATCTGTATATTAAGGATAAGCCTATGTTGTGTTATTGGCCTCTCATTTGAGTAACAATAAATACAGGGGTGTTTGACTGTTTTGTTTTGTAAACAAAAATGTTTCAATTCTTTTCAAGTGAGGTGTTTATCAGAAGATGCTGGCTTTGTTCTTTTCAAAAATAAGTGTGGGCTGCCATTGAGTCCTGCTGTAAAAGTTGTGTATTCCTATAATGTACATGACCCAGTGGGACAGATTATTTGATGCTACTCTCCTGAGAGGTGAAATACAGAAGGCTCTGTCAAGAGAGGGATTACAACAGCTTCTGGCATAAATTAGAGAATTTCTGGGGACTGCTATAATTCATAGAAGCCTTTCTTTAGCCAGTGGGATCCAGTATACCATATATTTTCTATAGCACTGAGATCCAAGGTTTCCACACACCTACCCATGCTCTGTACTAGGGCCTGGCATGGAGTGTAAGGCAGTTTTTGTTGATTCTATGCTGCCTTCCTGTGGTAATTTCTCCTTATCTCCTTGTGGTTTACTCATTTGTCTTGTTTATCACTTTAGTGGTGGATAAAGGCCATGGCAGCAACCCAAAGCAGCTCTACATAACTATTGAAATGTCATGTATAAGTAAGAACAGTTTGCATTCATTTACAGAGCAGACCTCTTTGTTGTTTATGACCTTGTATCGTACGTGGGACTAAATAGGATTAAAACTGTGATCAGTCTGAATTCTGTTTTTAAAAACTGCTGCATCAAAAAGTTAAGAATGGACAATCTACTTGGAACATTACGTGCTGAATATGGAATGACCCTTATGAGGTAGTCACAATTTACCTCTTTATGCTTTCTCTTCTAATTTTCTTCATTTCTTTCTGATGATGAAAGCTAGAAGCAGCCTTACAATAGATAGCAAGACTGTGGTATTTCTGCCAGGGAAAGTTGGAAGAGAAAAGCTGGGCAAGTTTTTTGGATCACTCTTGGAGAGATACTCTTTTACTAACTCCAATTAGGATTTTTGCCCTTACTTCATAAAGGCTTCTGCCTTTGCAGACAATGGAGCAATAATTAGATAAGATGATTTCCTGGCTGCTGTTTAGAAAAAAACAGATCCTCGTCCTTTCTTTGAGAATGCCTACAAGAAAAAAATCCGCTCTGGCAAATCTTTTTCCCTAAGGAATTAGAAGAACAGTCAGTATGGCTGATGGTTTGCACTTCACTTTCTAGCATGGCCTATATTTGTTTCAAAGTTTAAGTGGCCCATTTAGGAGACTCTAATGTCTCAAAAACTGAGAAGGGTCAATTTTCATAGAATTAACACAGAAATACATCCCTCTAATAATTATTAAAAGATTACTTATGGTTATTAGCATGACTCTGTGGTGTAGCGTATGAGATATTTATTTTTGCTTATTTCTTACACTGTAAATACAAGGTTTTTCTCTCTCATATGTATATGGATAACCACTGTGTGAGACTTTCAATGTAACTGTTATTCTGCAGGATAAATATGTCTATTTTGCCCTGAAGATTCAAATGCAAAATGTCATTGCTGCTTATTTTTCTTAGATCCCAAATAAGTTACTAAGACTGGAATATTTGGGGGTTTTTGCTTATGAAAAACTTTAACCTGCTTCTGGGTGCTCTGAGCTCTGCTCTCCCAATACCTTGGTACCAACCAGTATTATCTATTTGTCTAGTATCTAATGTAGCATATTCTCACTCATGAAAACCATGATCATGAGTGGCGTTTTGGGGGATAATTTTTTTCTTTGAAAAGTGCAGGAGCCCTTAGTTGAATTCAGTCACAAGTGGTTTATGCAACACATTTCAAGTCTCCATAACGATTTTTCATAGTTTTGGGTAACTACTTGTGATCAGAATAGCTGAAGTATAGATAAAATTGTACTGCACAGGATTTGTTTTCTAGTGTCTTGCTGATAAGGTTAACCAGATGGTGAAGTATAATAATCTAGGTAGTACCATAAATCATCACAAAAAAACCCAAAAGGACAAAAATGGGGGAGGATGATGAATTTTGTTAGTTTTAGCATCATAGAATTGTTTAGGTTGGAAAAGACCTTTAAGATCATCAAGTCCAGCCATTAACCTAGCACTGCCAAGTTCAACCACTAAACCATGTCCCTAAGCGCCACATCTACACGGCTTTTAAATATCTCCAGGAATGGTGATATTTATGGTGACCACTTCCCTGGGCAGCCTGTTCCAATGCTTGACAACCCTTTCGGTGAAGAAATTTTTCCTAATATCCAGTCTAAACCTCCCCTGGCGCAACTTGAGGCCATTTCCTCTTGTCCTGTAGCTTGTTACTTGGGAGAAGAGACCGACACCCACCTTGCTACAGCCTCCTTTCAGATAGTTGTAGAGAGCGATAAGGTCTCCCCTCAGCCTCCTTTTCTCCAGGCTAAACAACCCCAGTTCCCTCAGCTGCTCCTCATAAGACTTGTGCTCCAGACCCTTCACCAGCTTCGTTGCCCTTCCTTGGACATGGAAAATTTCTTTGTACATAAATTCAAAAAGACTCAAAACCTACAGAAAGCCAACCTTTAAAAACTAAACAAAACCAGTGCCATTCTTTTCTGTATTTCTGTCCGTAGCACAATATCCCAAGGAAGTCTAAACCTGTTGGTTGCACTTTTTTTTTCTTTAATGAAATTTCACCTATTGTCAATTTGATATCAATTTTCAGGAATGCATATTCTGTTCCATAATTCATGATGTTAAGTATCTTAAGATCAAACACAGGGGTTTAAAATATAAACTACTGAATACGATTTTTTTATACCATGTTGCTTTGAGTCATCTGAAGTGAAATAGTCAAATATTGTAGGAAGATCACAGAATTAAGCTGCTTTGCAGCATGATCTGGCTGTTAACCCACAATGCTCCCCCCCCCCCCCCTTTTTTTTTTTTTTTTTTTTTTTTTTTTATCCATGTTGTCAGGAACAGGGTCTTCGGTGACAGAGATTCTTGTTATAACAAAAATGCCAATATGGTCCTAGGGTATCTAGTGAGACCTCTCATTTTGAGTATTGAGTTAGTTGTTTCTTTAGTCAATAGCATTCCCCAGGGCTGTCTAGTGATTACATGGGTTTGATATAAAAATGGCTGCAGAACACAGCATTGCAAGATGCACATCACTCAGTAACTGTGCTTCTTCAGTCACAAATTAAGTTGAATATCACTTGAGTGTACTGATTGGATATGATAGACTTTGGGTGTTATGAGATACGTTGCTGCTTCCACTCAGTCTAGTGGGAATTTTGGTTCATTGAAGCACTCTTTGGAATGCAAGATCAGGTCTGATACCACCTATTTGTCATTATGTTAAATATTGTGAGACTGGGGTTTGCAAGCTTTTCAGGGGTGTGAACTTGGTTTTTACTGTGAGTTTGTTCAGGAATTAAAACACGCTGCCTGACTGCAGCACTGTTTCAGTGCAAATGATAAAATGAATGGAAATGAACTATAGCAAAGTATTGCCTGTGCAAGAAGTTACGTGAGTTGGCTGTTAAGAATGTGCTAGGACTTGACTAGAGGAGAGGAGTCAGAACAGAGGAGTGTTGCAGGGGTAGGTGTGAGAATCGTGCAGCTGCAGATTGTCTTCCATTGGCATATTGCTAATTCAGATTGTCGAATTTATACAGGTTTTAGATTTGGTGGTTTTGAGGCTGTTACTGTAGATGAGGGCTTACTTATGCTTCTAGCCTCTCTTTGTGTTTGATTTGCTGTTGGGTCAGAATCATAGCTATTAGAATGACTGAAAAGTAAGTTCTTTCAACATTATTAGTTCATTGCAGGCAAGCCATTACTATGAACAAACTGATGGTCTGAACAAAATTTAAGCCTCTTTTATCAGGTATGTTAGAAAAGTCATTTAGTTGAGCTCTCTGTATGTTGCAGGTGCTCATAAGTTGAATAAGAATGCAAGTGTAACAACGTACCTGTAGGAAAACATGAGAAAGTACTGATCAGTATACTTTTTTGTGATGATTTCTAGGAGGAGACCAATTATTTAAATTTCATAGATGATTTTATTTCCGGAAGTATTTCTCCAGTTTTATGCAGAACTTTTTCCATTGTCATCCCTACTCAGATTAAAAATATTATCCATTATAACTTCAGAAGTTTGTATATCTTCTAGTATTTTCGGCAGTTGCTATCTATTATTCAACTTGTGTCTGAAGAAGCATTTTCTAACCAATTATATTTGCAGAAAATTTACTATTTCTATTTCCAGATGTGTCTCTATATATGACATTTTTATTTTTATTTACTTTTAGAGAAATTACAGCGTAGTAAGAACTGTTGTGGGTGATTGAGCCATCATTTAGGTACTGAAATAGCGAATATGTTCTGAGTGGAGACATTCAGGAGAAAGCCATTCAATGGCTTAAAGGTGATTTCTGCTTCACTCTACTTCAAATGCTTTCATAATAACCCTGAAAGAAATGAAGGTTTTATATTTTTTTTTTT
>NW_009211989.1:0-17507 GCF_000690835.1 Fulmarus glacialis
CCTGCAGCATCCCCGGCTCAGCCCAGCCCTCTCCGCCTTCGGCCGAGCCTGCCTCCGCACCCTTGCCGGAGCTCACCTGTCCCTGGGTCACCTTTGCAAGCAGAGGGGCTGGGAAAGCTGCCCTGCCTCTGCCTCGGGGCTTTTATGAGCCACCGGGGGGGCGGCGGGAGGAGCACCCGGGCGGGCACTCTTCGCTTTGGCCAACGGGAGGCTGCTTTTCCTTGCAAATGCACAGATTGCACAGATTACATCATGGAGAGCTGCCTGCGCTTCAGTGTAAAAGTCTCCTCCTCGCGTAAAGGCGGGTCAGAGGAGCGATGGCAGACAGCAACAGGTCTGTCCATTGGGGTAGTGACGCCTGGACCCCTTGGAAAGAGGGCAGCGGTGGGGAAGTGGGTGAAGGAGCTGTCCCCATGAGGGACACATGCTTTGTGCATGCACAGGTGGGACAGCCTGCCAGGAGAGGCGATGAGATTCTTCCTTGTGCTTCAGTCTCAGCAAGAACCTGCATGTTTTGCTTTGTGGATGTAAGTTGCTCAGTATTTCCCAGGACCAAAGCCTAAACAGCCTGTTCTTTCCATCCTACCATAGTGTCCCTCGGCCTTTGTTGCTCGTACCCTCTGATTTCCCAGCCCAATGGACGAGCCAAGTTTCACCCTAACTTCTCAGCCTTTATCATGCTGGTTTTGTAGCTTACAGAAAAAATCAGCCCTCCATTTCTTCCCAGAGATACCGAGCTGAATTGCAGAGTCAAATCTGAGTATTTAGCATCCATTTGGTTCTCTTATGTTCCTAGAGCAAGGAGGTCAGACAGTTGTTCCCTTGAGTGTGCCAAAGAACAAATCGCTCGCCAGTGAAAACAAATTTATTTCCTAACCCGTACATCCAGGAACACACATATGTTTCTGACTTTGACTGGAGGGTGTCAGCTGGGATGGATTTGTGTTGCGCCTCTTAGATTGCAAATACACAGGTTGCAGACATCAGTTCTTCAACATTGCCCTAGATTGTCCTAGGTGGTCAGTACATTGAGGTAAAGCTTTGCTTCTGGTATATCCTGTGCACAGGATATATTATCACGATACCAAAGGAAAAATAATAATTGATTGTAACACTAATTAGATAGAAATCAAAATGGTCCAAAGTTAAAGGCTTGGTCTAGGTAATACTTGAGATCCACATTCAGATGGGATTTGGGGAAATTGCTGCCTGCTACAAACAGATCTCCTGCGGGTAAATACTGGGCTCTTAAGATCTGGATCTAAAAGCAGATGACATGAAGGGAGCCCATTTTCAAGTGACATTGGATGCTATTCAAATTACAGCATGATTAGAATAAAGCCAGGCACTCTGTTTCCAACTCTTTTTTTTTTCTGGTCTTCAGTACCATTGTGGATGATGGGCCAAATCCTTTGGCTGGCTTACATCAGCTGAGAATCTGACCAGCAACTGTGACATTTTTGTTGTTGCCTAAGATAAAAGATGGTTTTGAGCAGAATGTACATGTGTTCAACATGAATCAGTGAATACCCTGGGAGGCTCAAACGCTGATCTCTTGAAGGAGGAGATGGAGACTGAGCAGTACCCGATGACCTTGCAATCCATTAGTCACAGCACGAAGAAAGTAGACTGGTGTACGGGTAAAAGAAGATGTTACAGCCTTGCTAGTGCCTGGCCTTTAAAGTGTGTCTGTGAGAGATTTTCATTCAGGAGCCAAATCTGGAAGCCTTTGCTCTGGCTTTATCCAGGCAAAGCAGAAATTTGGGGGAAATGTGAAAAGGACAGGAGCTGAAACTGTAAATGGCATCTTATGGAAAATGCTGAAGGGTGCCTAAGTCCCTCCAGAACATACATCAAAAGGACAGTGAGACTTAGGTACCTAATTCCCTTAGAAGATCCTGCTAGGCAGGAAACCCAGAGTAAGGCACTGAGACCAGTGCTTACGGCTGTTATTACCCCAGCTGGATCTCTTCATCCTTAATTTTCCCTTTACCTCATTTGCTCACCAGGACTCTCCAAATTTGCTCTCCGTTCAGTCTTAATGTGGTAACTGCTGCTATCCCCTGCCCCAGAGCTGCAGCTACAAAGTCATCTTCGATTTTCCTCCAGTTTCTGCCTTTGAGTCCTCTGCTCTTGAGTCAAACAGAGAAAAGCCCTACTGAAGTTAAGGAAATGGGCCACAAGGAATGCTGAAGAATAAGCCCTCCAGCTGCATATCTATGAAGAACAGCCATTTTGTAACATGGTGAGTCCACAAAGGACGAGGAGTGTACAGGCACTGCCTGTTTTCCTGAGAACTGTAGCCTCTTCTTTTAGAGGTATTGGGCAGGAACTTGTACTCAAGTCCTCTCTGTGCCATCTAACTAGGAATTTTGGCCAGCAATTTCAGTTGAGACTTCAGAAACTTGATTTTCAAAGGGATCTGAGTTGTGAACATGAGGTGTTCCCGAGTCAGGACCAAACTGTCTCAAGCCTGAGCTACTCATTCAAAAGATGCATTTGAAATGTAGGGCTTATTGTGAGAAGAGACCTGGAAACTCACTGCATCTATGGCAGATTCATTCTCTTTGGCTTTTCCACCTTGCAAGACTCCTCTGCCTTACTCATTTGCGTTCTAGGTTCATTTAAGTGGAAGAGGGGATTGGACAGATTTTTCTCATGGAGAAAGTCTGGGATGAACTTAGAAGCCACAACAGGAAAGGTCACTGTTTTATTTAATTATTTCAAGTTGTTTTCCACCCCCTACTCAGAGCAGCCCTCGCGGCTCGGTAATTAGCAACGAAGCGAAGGGGGAGCGAGCTGGACTTTGGCCCCAACTGACCTGATTCATACAACATGTCTGATTAATGCACCTGGTCACATGGCAGCTGCCAGCGACTTGTTGCTGGGCATCCAGAGGTTTCCAAGGGAACCGCTCCTTCTCCTGACGATGCTCCTCAACAAGTGCAGGAGAGCCGCAGTTTGGAGGGCCTGACGCCCAGCCGGGCGGAAGACGGGAGCAAAGGTGTATGGAGAAACACCCAAAATAGAAAGTGCCTGCACTGAATTTAGTGACGCTTCGCAGCAGAGCAGCTCGGACAAAACCCTCTCAGCAGAGCCCTGCGGTGCGTGCTCGAATCCCCGAGCCACGGGACTGCCTCTGCTCAGCCCTCCCCGCCGTCCTCTCCTGCACACCCTCCCTTGTGCACACAGCCATAGCTGCTGCACACCTATCCCAGCCCACGCACGCATCGTTCATGCACAATTCTACATACGCCCCATGAAACCAAAGACACATCACAAACAAAACAACAGCTACGTGCTAACAGAGACACGCTCCCAGCCCCCGTGTATTTTCCTCTTTTCCCAGAGGAGCTCTAGCACGCATTTGAGACACCTTTCCTGAGGTGTGTTTGAAAATTCTCTTTCATATTACAGAGACCTTTACGGACAGAGATCCAATCCCCTAGAAAGATTTCCACCACTGCACACACAGATCCAGCCTACCTATGCGGACTGGCACAGAGCTCCCACGTAGACCAATATCATCTCCCTCCCCCAAATCCCTCTCCCCGCACATGCAGCCAGAGTGCTGCCTACACACAGGCGTGGCAGCTTCCACATACACAGCCGCTCTTCACACCTCCCCTCTAGACACATGTCCTTACACATGCACACACTCTGCACTACTTGCAGGCATTTCCCTCTGGGCACACACTTCTGCAGACTTACATTCTTGTTTGTAGACATTCCTGATTGTTTGCACACAGATGGAGACACCCTTGTGCATGTGCACGCACACTCACACTTTTATTCCACGCTCCTCGCAATCCTGAGCATGCAGCCAGTGATGCACATCTCAGGATCGCTTCCTGTGCGTGCATCCATAAATGTACATTCGATGTCCACCAGCACACCCTGACACCTCTGACAGGGACTTCTGCTAGCGTGCACCTCCTCATCCCTTCTCCCCTTCCTCGTAGCTGCAGGGGTTGTGCCTGCATTGTCTCACAAGCCTAGCATGTGCTATACACATGTACACAGGCCAGCAGTTCTTGGCAGTAAAAATAAAGTCCCTGAACTAGCAGACGCAGTTGACTTGGCAAGTAGCACTGTTCTGTAATACCAGTCTTCCAAATATATTAGGCAGTCTTACAACAGCCTGTCTTTCCTCTTTTCCTTTTCACTATGATGAAGGGTGTATATCTGCACTGTGTGCTCTAACAGTAACTTCCCAAGCTTGTTAATGCTGCTCCAGTTTTGTCAGTCATGGGGTAAGCATTAGCCACAATGAGGCTCCAGAGGTTGCTAGTGCTGTGCCAGGAGACCTTCCATTCAAATCTCACATACACCTGATCCTTGGCAGCAGAAAATCAGCTTCATTCAACAGATTTTTGTAAAGCAACACTGATTTATCCCCGCTGACACAATGGTTTGCATTGCTGAAGGACATGAACACTCAGGGAAACATGTCTCAAACATGCTCGGTTTCCTCATACCCCTTACCTTCCAAAATCTTTCTCCTTTTTCCCAGGAAAGTAATGCATCCTCACTAACTCTCTGGATCAAACTGCTTTCAGGAGACGCTTATCCACTATCTTCTATCTAATCTTTCAGACTAGAGCATGTGCCTGCAGAATAGAAGATGTGAATGGCATCATGTAGCAAACTGGATTTACATGATGGGAAGAGAAAGATTCAAAGGGTCTGGCTCCTCTGCCCCTTAACTCACTTTTACACCACGTCAGAACATTTGATACAGGAGGTGTATCAGACTGAGAAGAAATGTTATTTGGACTAAGCTCAAAGGCTTAAGCAAGAGAAGGCATGTTCAAAACTGCATATAAGACAGTGTAAGTTAAGAATGCAACCAGGAAGATACAACTCCATGGAGGGCAGAAAAGGCTACGAATGAACAACTGCTTGTTAGAGCCAAGGTCTCTGTGTGAGCGTATGTAAGGAATCAGACATATTTGTGTTAGGGTGAGCTATCTCTCACCATGTTCAAATGATGTGTGTGAGCATGCATGCCTGTGAAAATACAAGGGTATGTTTACGTGTAATGAACACACTTTTAATGAGGTGTCTGCAAAAGGCACAATCAAATAGCAGCAGAGTACGTTCATGCCTCAGGGGAGAGTGTGGAAGTCTATCTCCCTGCCTTTATCTCTGTGTTGTATTAAACCCCATGTGCATGTACTTGAACTTGTGACATTGAGACCATCACAAATACAATGAGGAGAAAGAGGTCATTCAGACAAACTTGCCTGTCCTTGGTTGAGTTTGTGTTCATGTCTCTAGCCACAGACTCTCAGCTGCTGAAGCAGTTAAAAGGAGAATATTGTAAAAATAAAGCCCATGCTGAGTAAACAAGAAGCTTGAGAACTGGATCTGTCAGGGGCTAGAGCAGCTTGTAAGCAGAGGTTAAAGGAAAAAATAAAATAAATAAAAACAAGCTGAAAAGCAAACAAGAGCACCAGAGGCAATATTTTCATAAGCATTAAAAGTAGAACCTATGTTCCATTTTCAGAAGTGGTTTTAACACTTAGAAGTCGAAATCACATTTTCTATAAAATCTGGGATTCTCTTCCTTAGATATTTTAGATGCTGTTTCTCACAATACAAGAAGTTGGTGCCCCAGTGAAATTACCAGACAACTTTAAAACAAACAAAAAGAAGTGCTTTTTCACACAGCAGATAATTAAATTTTGGAGCTCATTTGCCACAGGATATTGTGTAGACTGAAAGTATAAATAGGTTCAAAAGGTTTTAGACAAGTTTATGGAGGTTTGGTCTATCAGTGGCGATTAAACTTAATAGTCTGGATGCAACGTCCAGGCAGTCCTTACAGATTGCTGGAAGCTACAAAACTACAGGCAGGAGAGGCCTTATCCTTTATATACCCTTGTACACTGTCCTAAGTATCTTCCTCTACTTACTACCAGGGCCAGTACACTGGGATAAGGACGTGTCTGCAGTGGATCGGTCAGACCATGTTTATATTCCTAAACATACCATGAATCACCAATTTAGGCTTTCAGAAGGATCTTAATAATCAATCACTTAGGAACCCCGATCCTTAGTGATCCTCATCTCATTTACTCTGCTACAAATTAGATGCTGTTGCCCCTAGATCCTGACAGAATTACACCTCCATGGAACTCACATCATATGGTGAATTCCGAACAGTTAATTTAGGATCATTTGACACTGGATTTGAACCCAGTGTCCCTTCTGCAGAGAGATTCTAGAAGAAGGTGGCGAAAACAAGGCTTTAGTTGGCACCAGATTACATATTACTGCCTTACAAGACAGTCCGATTCAGATCCCACTACACTGGTTAGAAGCAAATTCAGAAAACGTGTGGTCATTGTTCTTCGAAGAGATTTTTCAGGCAATGCTGCTCCACATGCCCATCCCAGGAGAAAAGTAAACTGCATATGAGGAAAGATGTAGAGGCAAATTCTGCTCTCACATGCAGTGGTGTCTGTATGGAGTATCTCCAACAAGCTGACAGATGCTTAACTAGTGCAGCATTAGCCTGGCAATTAGAGAGCACAGTGTGATCAGAGAGGCTAAGTCCTGAGAAACTCCACTGATGTGGGTAGAATTACCATAAACTGATACTAATTCTGAACTGACTGGGACTACCAGAGGCAAATGGCAATGCTTGGTCATGGAATATCTAAAACATAGAATAGGGGCCCATTGATGTCCGTATGTCTTATAGTACTTCACTTCTGGCAGTGGACTGATGCTTCCAAAGAAATACATATATACATTCCAATATACAAGATCAAATGTCTGGTAATTGTTCTCTGTGTGTATATATGAGTTCCTCTTATTGGGGTTCCTGGAGACCGTATTAATTCAAACCACAACATGCCTGTTCTGCTTTTATTCATGTCCCTTCTTCATTTCTCTTTGCCTTCTACTCTCATCCATATTTCTTCTCTTCTGCCCTTTTCTTCCCCTCTGTCTCTGTCCTACCCTCCCTGCACCCCACTCCAACTCAAACACCCAAGCCTTTTTTTGGATGAAAATGATGAAAAATAAACCCCTTGTGAGAAGCTGCAGTGTGTGCTCTGCCAGAGAGCGGTCTTATTCATTAAGGTAATGGTCTTGTATGCATTTGGGCATGTTATCAGTAACACTCCAAAGGGAAATGGACTACTTAAACCTATTATATCACTGCTTTATTCACCATGTGCTGCCATTTACCTCCTACATGACGCTGGGTTCTAATAGCACCAGTTCTGAGAAACCCTGCACATTAGCCACAAGCAGCTTATTAATCCACTGTTTTCATTCTTCAAAAAAAATGGGCTCCAACCACATGAGAGCTCAGATGCCGAGCGCTCAGCCAAAAACAAAACAGCTTTGTTGTGCCAGCAGCTCTGAGGTAGCTCCAAACAGAACAGCACTTTCTGCTGATGGGGCACAGAGGGGGTCCTTGGGCTTGGGGGACAAGGATGTGCATCGGGGAATGGGACAAAGCTGTCAGCCAGCAGCTGCTGCAGGGAGACTTGGAGAATCCATTTCCTGGAGGGTCCAAGCCAGGCCCATGTAGCCTTCACTAGAATCAGGTCCTGGCTGTTGATGCAGCTCCGTCCAGGATATCAATTGTCCCAGACAGAAGAAAGAAAATGGAAAGCATCTCTTGAACTCCAGCATGGGGAGTCTGTGATCAGAACGGGGATTGGCAGAATTAATTCCAAGCAGGTATGACGAGATCTTCCTCGAGAGCCCTTGAAGAAAATGAAGGGCCCCGTGTCCCAGCCCCGAGCCACAAATCTGTGAGCTTTTTTGCTTCTTTGCAAACACACAGCGGTTGTGGCATAAAAAAGCAGTCACATCTGCTTCATCAAAGAGAAGAGCCCTGCTAAGGGCCCAGGCTTTCTCTCCCTACTCCCCTGCTTGCACCATGCTGAGGAGGCAAGCTGCTCCATCTCCTGGCTGACTGGACTCCCTGTCCAAGCCCCTTTTTATCTCAGGGCAGAGCTCGCTGGAGAATGGTGCAGGTGTCTCCAATGTGATTATTTCTGCTGAAATTTCCAAGGCTAACAAACCAACGCTTCTAACTAGAAGATGCGCAGCTCGTGGACAGGAGCTCACATAAAAATAACTGCTCATCCACGTGGGAATAATAGAACATCTGTGTCCACAAACTAGGCACAGAACCAGAAACAAGAGGCAATACTTTTTCATAAGTGGGACTTCAGGAATCTGGGATCTGTTCTTCTGGGACCTCTTGGTCACTTTTTCCTGCCTTATTTATTGAAATAGCTGCTGCTCCCTGGCTGCAGATCCCTGCTTTCCTACAGAACAAAGAGAAATATGAAGGCAAGAGGATCTGGCCAGGATCACTGGTGGAAACAGAAGCAGAATTTAACAACCCCACTCTGAGCCCTGCCTTCTATTTCAGTAATTCTAGTTCAACTACAAGCTCAGTCACAGCTCTGCTATGTCACGGCCATTGTCAGACCTTCAACTCTCCTTTTCAATCTTATGGAAAGCTGTTACAGAGGCAGTGAGAACTAGAGATGCAAAAGTTGGTCTTCAGGACCTATGATATCTTGTTAACACCTGTGCTCCCCTCCTAGCCAAAGAGATCCCTTTCCCAGCTGGAAAGAAGGGTAGAGATGCTGCTACCCACAGAGGAAGGGGAGCTGGATGCAGGATGTAGCTCTGGAGATACTGTAGGGCAGAATTAACCACAAGAGACAAGAAGATCAAATGATGGATCTTCTCTGATTCAAGATCCCAGCTGCTGCTTCTGGTCAGTGAGCAAACCCCCAACCGCTACCTGCCTACCAGATGCGCACAGCTCTGTCCCACTCCCAAAGCCCTCCCAAAGCCACTGGGGTGCATGTGTTGCTTTATTTGAGATGGCTTACTGAAAAAACTAAGCAGGGAAATAGGGCTTAGAGGCGTGCAGTTGAATTCAGTTCTGCTCTGGGGTGAGGACATGAATGAAATGGGAGGCAAGGTGTAGAGGGCAGCTACTGGCAAAAGAATTCCTGCCTGGCTGGGCTAGGAGGTCTGCTCAGGAGAGCCTACAGCCAGACAGTTCAAACTGCCCAGGGAGACTGAGGCTGATAAAATCCCTACTGCCAAAAGGAAATGTGATGACAGGCCTGATCCTGTGCCCCGCCTGCCTCAATGTGTCTATGCAGAATGTCTCACATTGAGTGCAAAGCTGAGACGCGCTTACAGAGGCATTTAGTCTAACACAAAACATTCTCTTGGGGCACAAGGGGGATGGAGCAAGGCTGGGCGGACTCCTCTCCATTGAGCTCAGCTTCATTGAAATCAATACGTTATTATGGCAGCAACTCCAGCCCTTAATATTCTACCTCTGAACTGTATCTTGTTTATGTTGAACAAGGAAGACTTAGGCTAGACATCAGGGGAAATTCTTTGCAGTGATAGGGACAATTAAGTCCTGGAACAGAGCACTGGGAAGGGGATACAATTTCTAGTGAACAAGGTTTTTAAAAAGAAATTCAGACAAAATTCTTCCAGAAGGGATGTGAGGCAGGGAGGGAGCCTTAGGGGCAGCAGGATGGGACTTCTGCTCAAACCTATTTCTGGTCTCATGAAACAGAGTTAGAGCAGGTTTTACAGAGCTGTATGATCTCCTGACAGCTCTTTGAACAATATGAGTGACAGGCCCTAGCTTCAGGCTGTCTTTCCTACCTCTCTTCTCCAGTCCTTACCTGAAGTTCACCTGCTAACTGACATGTAAAACAAAGCTGCAAATCCCCTCTCCCCCACCTCTTGCATGTTTCTGCCTCTCACTGCCCCACCTGAGGCCTGTTTTCTCTTTTGATGCTCCTAATGAAGCTAAGTGGCTGCAACCAGAAAGTTTCCACTTTCTGCCTCTGGGCTGATTACTGCGGAGCTGACACAGGCAGCATCCTGCCTCTATGGATGGGAACCCTCAGAGGAGGGGATAAAGTAATGCTCCGTGCCCTCTGCTAACCAAGTACCATTAGAGTACTGACTGCCTAACCCGGCAACCTAAGAGAGCAGGACCTCACCAGCCTGACTTCTGGGGACAAGGTCTCTGGAAAACATGCGCTAGTGCACGGATGCATGATATCCTCCGCAGTCCTTGGTACTGGGCTTCAGAAAAGAGTAAGTAAAGTTCTTTTATCAGCCACGCTGCAACAAACTTGACTGGTGCTGCTAAAGAGGAGCTGGTCTCACTTGCTATTTTTGTGTGTACTTAATAGTGTCTAGAGACACTTTTCCACATCCCTGGTGGATGGGGACTGTTTATGCCCTGAGTGGGGACAGAAGGAGCAGCTGTAGGGTGCTGGTCCATCTCTCCAACCCCTTCTGCCTAGCCAGCCTCATCTTTGAAAGCTGGTGAGGGAGGAGTCCAGCATGAGGGACAGTTCAGGCCCTGGCCTTCCTGCTGCCAAGGATTTCTACCAGAGATTTCCAAGCATTAAGGCTGAACTTTTCCAAAGCAGCCACTAGCTTTCTGCCTGGCCAGAAACAGCGAGGTTGAGTGAGCTGAGCTCACTAGGATTTCCAGATAACTAAGACACCCTGAAAATCGCATTTACTTGGATCTTAGAAGGCAGGTTGATGCCACCTTGTTATTCCCCCTCCCTCAATTCAGGAACTGTGAATGCATGCGCAGAACTTGGCTCCAGGTAAGGTCAGTGCCAAAGACCTCCACCAAATACACGGTGTGTTTCTCAGCAGTCCGGGCACTAACCAATTCATCACGGACAAGGCTCCCGTGCCTATTGCTCCTGGCACCTCTCTTGCAGGCTGCCCCTTGTGAAACGTTACTCTGGATTTCTCCTTTTGCCCATGTGCTTTCTTCCTGCACGTGAATCAAGGGCTTCCCAAACAACATCCTGACCCCTTGCAACTACAGCCCTGTTCTCAGGCTGGACTCTGACTTAGATCACTGCTGTTTGATGCCACATTGCCTGGGCCTCTCAAAGATGGCTCTTGGGTTATGCTCTTGCACCTTTGAGTCCTGGCCACTCCTGGAAATCCAGGCCTGTAACAGCAGGGCTGAGCTACCCTACGTATCACCTTGCTGACATGAGGGGAAAGTAAACAAGATTCTGCTCAGCACTGCAGAGACCAACTGCTCCAGTGTTGCCTGGCAGATGGGGCCCAAGAGGGAGACCATCTGTTCCTGAGTGAGGCCCTAAATTTCTCCCTGTGAGATCCTGGGCTGAAGATATCCAACTGAGTTCAATGGGTGGAGAGCACAGGGGAGCAGCCATGACCTTGATTGCTACTTCAGTCCTTGGTGACTGGGCATCTTGCAGAGCTGAACCAGAGCTCGGACCTCGATTCCATCGGCTGTTGCATGCCTGCAGCATTCCTATTCCCTACATTAATTTTTTTTCTCTCTCTCCACATCTCCACCCTCTTTTCCTCTCTGCAGTCCTTCCCACATGCAATGCTTTAGTACAGTATGTGTTCCCTGTTGCAGAACTGAGCAGG
Organism: Fulmarus glacialis; assembly: GCF_000690835.1. Lineage (NCBI taxonomy): Eukaryota > Metazoa > Chordata > Aves > Procellariiformes > Procellariidae > Fulmarus > Fulmarus glacialis. The sequence goes on from NW_009211989.1 coordinate 11,461, forward strand.
GGCTATGTAGTTCCCCTGCAGCCCTCACAGCTGCTGCTACCTCTGCCCTCTAACCATCCTGCTCCCCTCATCCAAAAAAGCAAAACTGCCCTGTGCAAAGGCCATTTGCCTGATACCTGGCTGTTGACAGTTCATCTGGCTCCTCCAGCACATTCTGGTGACACTGGAGGGGGTTAAAAAGAGGCACACTGGGGAGGTTGCAGAAATGCTGTTAGAGCTCAGGGAAGGGGCTGGCATCTCAGAGAGAGAGGAGGAGAAGGGGATGACATCCAGGGAAGGCTGGAGAAGGAAAGAGCAATCTGCTGATAGTCAGCCTGTCTGAGAAGCTGGCAACATATTGCATTAAACCGATAATAACACCTTGAACAGCAGGGTGGTAGTTTCCATCTGGCCTCATGCTGAGCTTGGTCTCTTTCATTTCTCGCCCCCTGCAGCCAGGGAATCTGAGACATAGGGTTGGCCACGGGTCACCCAGCAAGGCTGTGGCAGAGCAAGGATGAAACAGAAGAGCCTTATAGTGAGAGCAGGGTGCTGAGAAGCAGCAGCACAGCCTCTTGACTCTCCTTTCGCCCCAACTAGATCCTCCTTAGGCTTGGGAGGTAGGAAGGCACTAGAGCTCTTTGCTTAATTAGTAGCAACAGCCGAAGCACTTGAGAAACAAAAGCTCCTCTCTCTCTCTGCCCCACTTTTACTTGGGAGCCAGGGGTGGGGAGCAAATTGCTTGGAAGCCAGAAAGCACCCTGGATCTTGTCACCATGGCTGCACAGAGAGAGCCTCCTGTTATCTCCAGAGAAACAAAACACTTCTCCCACCCTCTCCTGTCTCAGCTGGAGCTGATAAAAGAAGAAGAAATAAACAAAACAAATAATAATAATAATAATAAAAAAACCCAACCCAAACCAGCAAATAAATATGCAGGGAATAAACCAGCCTTCTGTAAAACGTATTTGTTTCTGCAGTGGTTTTTGGGTTGCTGGAGAGCTGAAGGACTCAAATGAGCATTTCAGGTGATAGAGTCCATCTCAGTAATACTGGGATTTACAAAATCGCAACTCAGGAACACCCCAGATCATGCCATTTGCTTGAGAATAATGATCTCTAGCTATATAAACCTAATTGTAGAGTTCTGATTTATTTTTATATATATGGATGTGTGTACTGCTAACATGATTATATATAATTTTTATGTCTTCTTGTTTGGAACCCACAGGGATCACATCTGTAAGTTTTCTGTAAGAGCTGCAGTCTTGCCTCTGCCATCTCCGTATTGCACCGTGTGCAGGGAGAGGCACCAGAGGTGCAAGTGAGCGGAGTAAAGAAGCAGAACAAATCGGGTAACGCAGATTTTTGTACTACCACAGTTAAACTGCTTTAGGTATCTGGGCACCCCCAGTCTTCACTGCAGCGTGGATGGGGGCTTTAGAAAATAAACCAAAATGAAAAACAAAGTGGGACTTTGCTGTTGTGTTGTTTTAGTTGTGTTCTCACAACTAAAAGGCTAAAAATATGCCAAATAGCATAGCAGTAAAGCAGTGAAAACAAGCAACCATATATTTGTATTTTGAGAGAAATTAGGGCTATTACGGTTGCTCCAGACGGGCTTCCTACATAAACTGGGTAGATAATTTCACTTGGTGCTTCATGCATCAAAACTCTGACCATCTGGCTGAACGCGAACATACCTTTTAGCAACATGTCTCATTTTGGCTTGGTGCCTTCAGGGCCACCTCCCTACAACAGGCACTATTTCAGTGCTTAATTACACTTACTGTTAAAAAAGGACAACTTATTTTTAGTGTGTATCTTTCCAATATCAGCTTCTGGCCACCGAATATTCTACTGTCTGTGTATGCATGTAGGAAGCGGTATGTTTAAATCAACCTGTGGTCTGCGTAGGCCATTGAGTCACAGAATGGCTCCAAGTTGTCTTGGGTTTTAAAAAAAGTCATTCATGTGTGAAAAAACAAATGAAGGAGAATAACTGATAATTCAAAGTTCAACATAGTTTCCTCCTTTTGGCACTGGCTGGCACACTCAGTTCTTTGGCTCACCCACTTTTTCACTGGCAGTAGTTGAAATTATAAGGCTTGTAATTCTAGCAAAAAAAAAAAAGACTTTATAATACAATAAACATTTTGCTTAAATGATAAGTATTGCCTTTGCTTACAACTTTTTCTTGCAACTGCCACAGAATATCATGTTGTACTTTGGTTCAAAAAGGCTGAGGAACACCATATTAAGTTGTTGATTATGTCTTTCAACTTTTCCACACCCGTATTTTCTCCCATCAGCAGTTCTTTGGCCAACTGTAGCAAAGTGTTACCTGTAGAAGTCCAATCTGGGTCACAAAAGACAATTCAATGAGAGCAGTTTCTGCCTGGGAGACATACAGGGGTGAACTCTTGCTTTTAAACTTACCTGACCTTCTTTTGCATATGGACTTACCTGTATAAACTCATTTAGACCATGACAACAGCTTGCTCAGCCTGGCCTGAAAAGATCAGGCTCTTATTGATAGCTCTGAGCACACTGTTATTGCTAAAGAAAGCGTGCTGCTCTCATGTTCTCCCATTGCCAGATAAACACAAACATCTGCATAACTATTATAATAACAGCAATACTAATATTAATGATACTGGGATGAGAACTGGGACTAGTCTCCAGTGCTTATATTCTCCTGGGCAACTGTCTCCAGGACCTCTCTCTGAAGGCAGTCAGACACTCAGATGTCTTTGAGAACCTGGGTTAAGAGATCATTTTGAAGGAGTTGCTGATTCTGACCCAAACCCACCAATTGATAAAGAACTGAGTGTAGGATTTCATAGCACATCAGGTGTTCAGGCTGGGTGTGGACTTTTGATCAACTTATGAGGGGAAAGAAATTGCAAACCCTGGTCAATGCTGGGGATTGCAACCCAGGTCTCCGGGGCTTCATCATCCCCTGACTTGCTGTGTGCTCCAGAAAAACTACTGTCCCTTTGAAATTTATTAATTTTTTTTTGCCAAGAAGAAGAGCAGTATCTCTGGGCCTCAAGTACAAGAAGTAAGTCCCTTAGTACAAAGGCCCCAGAGGGGCTCTGACCCCTTCCCCCCCGTATGATCGACAGGGCTTCCGCTAGTGCTCGGGGAGGATGTTATGGGTCAACATCATTGTCACCGCTTTGCCTCATAACCACTTATGATTAAAGACCAACTTCCAAGGATACACGGCTGTGTTTTCGCACCCCTTGGTGTGGCAGAACTAGCTGACAATTTTGTTTCTGCGGAGACAGTATTTGACCTTTCTGTCCCCTGCTGACCGTGTGCCCCCTTTTATGTATTAGCATCACGCACTGGTTGGAGTGTCTGCCCCTCTGCTATCACTCATGTACATACACCCCGCATCTCCCAGCACCCACCAACTCCTAGCATCTGTGCCACTTGCTTGGCCTCTTTTCCTTTATGCTGCTCCCCTCCACAGTCGTGTGACTGCTATTGTGTGGTCCCTGCCACACAAAAGCTAGCCTGACCTAATTTAAATCAGTGCTATTGAAGCTGTTCTTGTTTTATCTCCTAGCATAAGGGCTGTGCTCCCCATTTCAGAGGTAGCAGAAATGAATGGCTAATTGGGGGGGTATTGTGCAAGGCGGCGTTGTCTCCCAGCCCTGATTGTCAGCTCTCCTGCTCGACTGTGCTCCGAGCTCCCCTCTCTTGTAACAGCCATGCAGGCTGTTTAGGGAGTGGAGGGAAAAAAAGGGGAGAATGGGACTCTGCAGCCATCGCAGCATGTCAGGCAAACAAAGCAGAGCATGGCCGCCTTCAGCGCACTGGTGAAAAGGCTGGCTGGGGGAGGGTTCCCTTGTTCAGAAAGGGCAGATGCTGGTGATAATAGTAGAGAATATCCACCCTTCACCTCGAAATAAGTCCCCTGCTTTCTTTTTCCTGGGTATTTATGTGACAGTGCCGAGGGGTGGTAAGTCTTGGGAGCAGAGGAAGTGGGATAGGTCAGGGGCTGGAGGGGAGACTGAAATGCTGCCAGTCTCTTTGTCCTGCAGGGCAAAGTTTGAGCTGTCACTGACTATGGATCTTTGTAAAAAAAGCGAGAACATCCCCGGGAGCCATTCCAGCAAGTGGCAACCAGCACGAAGAGGGAGCTTTGTCTGGGCCCTCAAAGCCAGAGTTGCCCATGCGAGGAAGATCTAGAGCCCACGACCCATCTACACAGTATGTCTCAAGGCTACCGGAGTCCAGTGCTGCCTTAACGAAGAACCAGCGCAATATTTGGGCATTAACACCGGCAGCACAATGTCTTTCATCTAATTTCTGCCTCTGCCTCCCACAGGTACCTTCCAAGAGCTTCCTCCCTGGGGCTGTCTGCTCTGCAGCTCTCCTTTCTCCACTGATCACCAGACTGAAAGAGGTCTGTGGAAGAAAATAAAACCCAAAGCATTTGAATCTTTCCATTGATGGTCTTAGGTCACTTACAGATCCACTTTCTCCTGCTCTAGGGAGAGGACTTTGCCCCCAGCTACTGATTAGGTTTGCCCCCAGCACACTCAGCTGATGCACAGTGCAAAGGTTGCTACCAGAGTCCTCTCCTGCCGGCTCTGCCACCTGCAGGCAAGAGTGCAACACCAGGATGTTTAACAGCAACATGAAGCAAACAAGTCCCAAGGCTTCAGGTTTGTCATGGACTTTAATGTAACGTTCTAATCCTTATTGCAAGTCAGATCGGAATAAAGTACTAGCAAGACCTGGAGTTCAAAGACATGGGACAACCTCCTCTCTATCCGTCTTGGCCCCAAATCAAGAGATTAGCTGTAAAATTAAAAGTAGGTTTTATTAAAAGTAAGTTTTATTAAAAGTAAATTTTATTAAAAATGAGGTTCTTTTCACTTTCATCTGGGTTTATGATTCAGTTCTCCCTTCTAAGCTTTTCTCTGCAGCCAGCAGAGCATAAAACACACTTCAACAAACAAAACAAAGCAGGAAAAATAATTCTCATATTACCACCTGATTCCAAGGGCTGAGATTTTACCAAAAAAAGAACAATTGCCATAAGTGTATGAGTTGTTAACACTGCATTAAAATAAAAGAAGAGGAACTGGCATATTCCTAGAACCATCTAGGATCGTCAAGAGGGACTTTACCAAAACCTCAGTGATGGGAAACTCACTACAGTGTGATGCTGGCATCATGTCACCCTGCTCTGTCCCATCCTCTTGCACAGCTCCCACTGCCTTGGAGAGACACTGGTGATGAGAACGGAGTCTTGCCCATTGTGCATTAGAAAAGCTTCATCTGTAGGGAGGGAAAACTTCTTGCAGTGGAGGGGGACCACCAAGGATCTGTCCTTTTGCTCAGAAAACGGCCAGTCCTGTTACAGCTCTTCTCCCCTGGGCTGGATCCTCTCCCTCACGAACAGCTCTGCAAGGAGTCCGCTCCCCGTTGCCACTATTCTACCGACATCTGGTGGCAGCTGCCTTAAGAAGAAAAGAGGTTTCTTTGAAAGTGGCCCAAGCGCTGGCACACGTCCTGCCCTCCTTAACCCGCGCCTGGCCTCCACGCCTGGCTTGGGGCTCGGCTGGTGGGCCCAAGGGATGTGCCCAGGCTTGGAGGGTGAGGCCAGTCCCGGGGCCTCCCGGCAGCCCCCGTGGCTTGGAGCAGGGTGCAAGGCCAGGCTGTGCCGGTTTGGGGTGAGCCCCTCCTGCATCCCCCTCAGCAGGCAGCGGCAGGTTCCTTTTGGGGCTGTCCCCTTTCTGAGGGGAGCACCACCGAAATGCAGCCGAGCACGGCCCAGGGACACCCACCTCAGCCGCCTTGTGAGGTGAGTGGGCCTCGGGAAGCACTAATTATTCATTAACGCTAATCATTTGGAATCCCGCACGGCGTTTCTCAGCGTTTGGGGTAGATTTTGTTTTGCCGTGAGGTGAGGGACGCGCCGAGAGACAGAGGCGGTCCCTCAGCAGCTGCGCGGGAGAGCGCGAACATCACGCGCCGCGCGGAAGTGCGTTGTAGAGCCGGTTTCCGTAGTGTAGCGGTTATCACGTTCGCCTCACACGCGAAAG
>NW_009211990.1:0-1589 GCF_000690835.1 Fulmarus glacialis
ATTCTATGATTCTATGATTCTATGTTTCTGTTTAAGGCTTGGATTCAGCATGGCAGCATAATCCAGCTAAATCAGTAAGATACATGGCTATCAACTTCAAGGAGAACACATGCATATGTTTCTTCCCCTGTCAAGCTATACCTGTAACATTTATTAGTTTTTATGTTGTTATATTAAATGCCCATCTTATTTATAAGGTCCTCCTAAAAGATCTTTCATTGATCATCATGTGAGAATATTACAGTTTCCACTTCCTCTGTCTCCATTCCAGTTTTCTTGCACGTGAGGGAGCTAGATTGCTGAAGGAGAAAATCAAACCTTCCTAAATAATATGTGCATTACTTCTGTGTGTCCCTTATGGCATACTCAGAGACCAGTCACCTTTACAAAAAGACTACTGATCTGTGAAAACAGGCTAGCCGCCGACAAGCAATCTCACAACTTTCTTGCTGGCTTCTCCAAGATTATTCATCAGATACTTCAAAAAGCAGGATTTCCTACTCCAAAGCTGAGCAGGAAAAGAAGAGAAGAAGAAAAGGCAGCTGTCTGCCGAGCTGAGCACAAGCGGTATCTTGCCAGGAGTTGGGCCAGCAGTAAGGAGTTGACTTTGTTTTAAGAAACAGCACAAGAATTAACTGTGATTTAATAGCTGGGATCTACAATGCCGGAATGAACTTCTGACATGGACTTACTAATAAATTTAACTCCAGTGAGGTTTGATAAGACCCAGAACACACAGCAAAAAATGAAGCTTCTAACTCATGGTGGAAGTAATTGTACAAAATGGAAGTTACAGTGTGATTCTTGGATTTTGCACTATGTTCCAAAACCTCAGAACACTATGTGTCTACTTTTCTCCACCTCAAAAATATCCCAGAATAAAAAAAAAAAAAAAAAAAGACAGAAAAAAAGAAAAATAACTAGTATTTGCTTAGACTTTATTACTCTTTCAAACTACAACTTTAATTTTCTTATTCGTGTGCTCAGTTTTCCACTCCAGACTTGCTAATATATGATGCATTATGAACTGTGTTTCACAAAAGTAATAACTTCATTTGTGTTAAGGAGGCAGCACTTCTATAAATCCTGTCTATAGTTCCTTCACTATTTTTTGATCCCTTTATTCAAAGTTTTATAGCAATTTAAAGGGAGTTAGTGCAGATTTTCTAAAAATGCTTTATCTAGGTAATGGAAAAGCTTATTTTAAAATGATAAAAAGAAAAATATGTGGACTTATTTGTAATTCAGCAATAATAACCCTTAAAAAAGTTGTATTCCAGCTTTTTCTTCAGTCAAAAAGACAAAGTCAAACAGTTGAGAATGTTTTAAACATGTAAACTATAACCTCTCAAGAGGGAATGGTTTGAGATTACAAAACTCAGTTGTGGGAAGGTTTAACATAGGTGAAAAGCCAAGTACTAGATCCAGCACTCATCCTACCTTTTACAACATGTGACACTGGTGGATCACTGGAAAGCCACAGAAATTACTGTGCATCCTTTACACAGCAGAACTCCTAAGACTCCTAGAGAAGCTGGTGGATCACGGCTTAGAGAGGTGTACTCTTCAATGGGTAAAAAACTGGCTGG
>NW_009211991.1:0-1633 GCF_000690835.1 Fulmarus glacialis
GTTTAATAATGGAAATAAAACAAAACAGATCAGTAAGACTAACAGTGAGAACAACAACAATAACAGAATATACAAAGATGCACAATGCAACTGCTCACCGACCACCGACCGCGTGTCACGAACGTGGTTTTTATACTGAGCATGATGTCACATGGTATAGAATACCCCATTGGCCAGCTGGGTCCACCACCCTGGCTGTGCTCCCCCCGCCCCGTGCAAGCATCACCCAGCAAACAGACAAAACATCAATGAGCCGCCAACGCTCCTTTCATACCAAACCCAAAACACAGCAACCCCCTAAGCTACTGGGAAGAAAGTTAACTCTGTCCCAGCCAGAACCAGGACACTCAACAAAGAAGAAGAATGGTAAAGAGCTGGAATCACATTAGAAAACAACCTCCAAGGGCAGTTTTCTGGGATTGCTTTGAACTCTCACTCATTATTTTATGCACCCAATCTCCCTTGTGCTTATATAAGGAGGGTAAGAAATAACGTAAGTCTTGCCTTTAGGATTTTTAATCAAAACTGCAACTTTCCTGATTGCAACAGTGGATTTTGAGCCTGCTTCCACCATCAGAAAGGGGCCCACCGTCAGCTCTGGGCTCCTGTTACCCCACACAGTGATCTGTGACTGATAGGCCACCGCAGGCTGTGGATACAGACTTGTGAACAGACTGAGGTCTCCCTCCCTTCTGGAGTAGGGCCTCTCCCAAAACACCTTGAAGCCTTTAAGAAATTTCCAGCGGGCTTTCTTCAGGTCCATCTACCGCTGGACTGAGGAACAGAGAAATCAGTGACATGTGCAGCAGAGGAGGCAAAGGACTGGTCATTTTAAGATGTACCTACCCAGTGTACAACACAGCCCCTAGCTCCCAAAACATCAGAGGCACATCTGCTCCCCCAAAACACTGTGTAGCAAATTCAGGAGTGAAAATGTAATAAGCCAGAGAAAGAACATCAAGTTGGATCCATAGCTTTTCTAATAACCCAACCAAGACTTTCCCAGCCACAAGGGCAAGTTTCGAAGTTTTTTCCGCCTCTCTGTTCGCCCTTCTGGCCAGCTACTACATTCTACCTCTGCATTTGTGAGGTCAGATTTCCAGGCAGATGTATATTGATCTGTCACTGTTGCTCCTCCAGGGGCAGACAGCCCCTGCATTGGGTGCCCAACATAAAGAGAAGCCCACTAGCAGATGTAAAGAGAAAAGAGATGGTGGGCAACTTCACAATGGCGAAACCCAAATTGGGGGGCTGTGCTGTGTGCGCAGCTTGTCAAGTGTGCTCCCAGCACTTGGGTAAGTATGGAGCTATTGGTGGCTGAGAGCTGGGAGGTGTGGGGACAACGCGCCCTGAGCCAGGAGGCTGCTTTGGGCTGCCCCGGCGGGTCGGGGTTCAGGCCAGGTGTCAGGGCTGAGGGACCAAGAGGCTGGGGTCGGGCCGACGGTGCGGGTACGGGCAGGTGGGTGCTGGCTGCGGGCACGGTGGGGCAGCGCCGGGGCGGGAGGGGAGAGACAGGTGGAGGAGCATCCCGGCACTCCCAGGGGGGCTGCCCCTGCTGCCCGCTTTCTCTCCCCCTCCATTAGTTTTCCATAGGTGGCAGAAAGGTGATGCTGTCATTAAAAGCACATCTCCT
>NW_009211992.1:0-33501 GCF_000690835.1 Fulmarus glacialis
CATGGTGGTGTTGGGTTGATGGTTGGTCTAGATGATCTTAGAAGTCTTTTCCAAGCTTAATGATTTTATGATTCTATGATTCTATGACTACTACAGTATATCAACAGCATAATGTGATAGCCCACCTTAAAGGAAAGGAGAAAAAAGTCAGTGCCATGAGTTGCGTACGTAAAATGTCAGTATGATAAGAGAAGCTTTAGAGTGTAACTGAATTGCAAGATTAAAAAAAAGGATCTAGCAACAGTAGAATGGTTGGCAATCTTTAGGACAGATCCTGTATGTGTGAATATTACACTGTGCAAAAAGGAGACTCGGATCTAAAAACCACTCATTTATGTCCATCATGCCTTTAAAAAAATTATTGTACTTAATGCAAAAAATTAGTTTTTATAGCAGAACTATGGTTATGGTAATGTAGAAAGAATACAACATAAAGGCAATACCAGTAGGTCATCCTAAGATTTGACGGGTAGTTTTCAGAAAACTATAAAAGTCGGGATATCGGACATACTCTGGAGACCTTTTTACACTGTGAAAGTTCAGCTCCTTTATGCCCCCAATAAACTAACAGAATAGGAGGGCCAGTGGGGGGATTTACAACACAGGGTATGTCTGTGCTATTTTGTCACATTGATTTAAATACTTTATAAGTTAACTGCAGTGCTGCTAACAAAAATCCTGCTAACAATTCTATACCCTATAAATAAAGAGAAAATAGCATATGGTCCTTAGTCTGTCTTCCATATACATTAATGTTCTGAGTATTACAGATGTGTACCTTTTGTGTATCTCCATGTGCACAGAACCACTGTTGAACTGTTCACAATTCTTATAAAAACAAAAATGCAGAACAAGTATAACATGAGTTTTCCTCAAAATACTGAAGGCTGCACAGTTGCCTAAGAGTTCAGCAGTTTTGAAAACTCACTGTAATAATGGTTTCATTTTCAGACAGAAAGCATTATATATGTGCAGAGACTGTAAGTATCTCTAGAAATGCCTGAAAGGCAAACTGGATTGAAAGGATATCAAGCTCTGCTTGAGCTAGCAAAGGCATTAAATGTGATCTTCCAATAGCTTGCAGAATAAGTGTAGCCACCAACATTTTGTTTAATATCTTACTGGAGGAAGGATGGAGGAAAGACTGTATTAGACTTTTTGTTAATTTTTTTAGTAATGCGCAGACGTGTTCTGCATTCTGAATTTTATTACGTGCTTGCAGCTATTATCATGTTGATCTTTCCTGGCATTAGAGTGCTATATACATGTGTGCATAGCAAAACAAGCACCGCAAATACATATTGGCTTTGGAGGAATACAGCATATGGAATCTACAATATCTAGACCCCATTTCCTTTTATGTAAATGAAGCGTTTCGCTTTTAAAATTTTTGAATATTTTATGAGATTTAAAATGAGTGGGAGGAAATCAGAAGTTAGAATCAGGACTTTTAAAATGTGATATATTTCTTAATGTATTTTTTATAATTTATGACTTAAGGATTTTAAAGGAATTCAATATTTATTTAAACACAGAAAGAAATTACTTTGAAAGGAGTTTACACTACCACAATTCTATTCACCCAGCAAAAAGTGAAACTAGCAGATATAAACTGCTGCCTTCAACACAATCAAGTTTTTTGAGGTGTGATTACTATATGCTTCTGTTACAGTTAAACAGAGGAGTACTGGTTGGAAATAAGTATTACTTTAAATTCTAGTGCACTTATGCCATATGATCTTAGACAAATGATAATCTATTCTCTTGAATTCTACATCTGGTGATTCATATATAGTCACTAATCAACAGTATGAACAAAGGATATTCATTTGCAAATTCCTCACATGATAAGTTTATTCTTTGTCTTTCAAAGTTATGATTATTCCCTCAGGTTACACGCTGAGCTTAGATTTTGTTACTGAGACAGATGACAGTATCTTTAATATAAACATAAAGAATGAGAAATAACAAGTATTTTTACTGTTAACATCTGTGAAAACAGTAATATATTCACCTTCATATTCAGGTAAAGTAAAAAGAATACTGAGAGAGGTAGGAAAAAAAAGGTGGTTGAGAACTCAGATGGATACTTAGGAGTCAGGTGCTAGACATTTGTAATTAGTGAATATGTGTAACATACAGATGGTGAGGTCCTTCTCTAAACACAGTTTTACATGCACTCATAGCAAAAGATTGCTAGTACAATTTGCTAGTACAGTTGTCATAGCAAGTGTAGTTTTCATATCTTATTCTCAGTTTGCTACTGTGGTGGTTCTCCTCCCCAGCTGAGACATAAATATTACTATTGAGAAACTACTAACTGTAAATAACTCTAAATAAAAAGTTCTGATTGTCAACTAGATTTTTAAAAAAATTAATACCAATTTATTATGAAAAAACACATTGTGACTCTTTTTTGAAAATCACAGTATTCAGTTTAAATAAAAAGGAATATTTGGCCTCAGTTCTTGGTTTGAGTAGAAGGACAGCAAATCTATGAACCGTGTTCAGTGAATCAACGGACATAGAACAGCAACATCTCTGATTCCTTTCTTTTATACACATAGATATGTATTTAGGGAAAAAAAAAATCATAAAATAAAGGCTAAAATTCTAGTCCTGCTGAGGACTTGGGGGAGTTTTAGCAGGTTTCAGTAAAGTCAGGATTTCATCCAAAGGACTGTTACAGCACTGTAATTGAGAACAGGATCAGTCCAGTCTGGCCCCAGCCCTGAGATAAACTGAAATACTAATAACGGGTCAGGGTTATGTCTATCCTGGGGGATTTGGGAACATTTCCAGGCTCGTAACTCCAACTGCATACCCTGACTGCTCATGGGTCACCTCCATGTCAGAATAAGATCTCATCATTCACCACACCTTCCTTCATCTCACCCAATCCTTATTTTCTCATGGAAAACCTCATTTTCTTGAAGAAACTGAGCTATAAGAGCTAGAAGGGAGTAATGGCATTCCCAAATGAGGTCCTTGATCTGGACAACCTGGGAACTAGCACCCTGAGGTGCACCACTTACCTCGCTTATCCCTGAAATGACCTTCACACCAAAGGCTGCATACGCAAAGGAAGGGATGGGAGCTAACTGTGCTGGTCCTGTCTGTGAGAGGAACATCAGCATGTTAGAGTATCCCAAGTCAGAGGGTTAGGGCTGTGTGCTATATCAGCCAAGCAGTTAGTATAGGCTAGTATCTCTGGCTCTATACCAGATCTGAACATGAAATTATTTAGTAAAACAGCCAGTCAGCACTGTATGAACCACGTATTTGCCATGTTTTCTTGACACAATAGAAGTAGTGCCCCATTTTTCCTGTGGGTTGAAGTTATGACATCTAGAGTAAGAAAAACATGAAAACTTAAGATAATGGTATTATTTCACCATATGTACTTAAATAAATCTAAACAGGAATTAGTCTCTCTTTGTACAGTCATCTGAATACATGATTGCTTAATGGGGCTGTTTTGTAACACTTCTTCTTTAGCTACCAAAACTTACTTTCTAACCACAAAACCAGAGTATGACAAAACAGACTATAGTACTTCATAATTTACTGAATACAGACTTTCAAAACATGTCTTATCTTGTAAACAAATAATTGCTTTTTTCCATAACACTGAAGACATTTATCAGCTGGGCTATGCAAGCATGTCTTCAAAGACGTCAGTGATAATCTGAGAAGCTGGAGTAGAAAATAAAGCTGCGGTGTATTGTGTGACAGCTGCCACCGAAGGCAACTTGAACTCTGACTTGGGCTTTGCCATCTGCACCACACAGCAGCTGGCTTTTGCACTATGATTTCCCTTAAAATACCCATCTCTTGCTATCCTGTATATTCCACGCCACATGGTCACAGTGCTTTTTTTCCTTGCTTTTATGCAAATCTGTACCCATTGAGCAATTTGAAACCCAGCAGGAGCACGGCTGTTGTGTTGCATATGAGGCAGTGTGCAGGAGACGGAAGAGAAAAAGGGGCTGTGTTGCAAAACTGAGCTCAGCCCTAGAGCAAGTGGACAGATTCAGAGTTCTTGTATTAGAACTCCTCTCTCTAAAGTCTCTGATGGTCATCTGTTCACATAAGGAAAACTCTTGCCCATTCTTACTGTTTTATGTCCTTTATTGGTATTGATGGATAACCCTTTCTCCCTGAGTTTCACAGAAGCTGAAATAAGAAGGAAAGCAACACAATAGTTTGGAGGATCACTTCTAATGAAAGCTGTGGAAACTCTATGTTCAACAATTAACAGATAATGTACAAGTGTTCAGTGTTAACATCCACATTTTTTTGGTCCTCTTCAACATCTACTTGCATCCCCTAAATGACTTGATCAGATCTTACAAAGAGTAATGACATATATTAAACTATTACCTTATCACATACAGTGTATTCATGAGTAATACTTTCTATGATCATCAGGTGGCTAAAAGTTTCTGTCCCACTGTGGTGGGCAATAAGCTGGATTTCATTCACACCTTCATCACCTCTTAGCTGGAGTGGTCTCTATGATAGGTCATATCTAATATAATCCTTATATTCTAAGGATTGCATTGTTGAAAAGCTGCAACTGGAAGACCATACTGTAGTGAATTATAGACCACCCTGCATGGCCTTTCATCACAAAATACCATCTTCATGCAAACCACCCTAGGAAAAAGGGGCCATAACGAAACTCATATTTTCTGAAATTGTTCCAAACAAAATGGTCAAGAGAGAGAAAGGATTTGAGGAAAGGATAAATCCTACAAGCAGAGGGGCTGTGTGAAAATATCTTGCTACTTCCACAATTTTCAGTTCTTTCTCCATGAAGTAAAAGGAAGGATGCTTTAGTTCCTGGGGCTGAATTTTTTTAATGAGAATTAGCAGACAGAAAGATAAGTATAGAGGAAAAAAAGATGGGGGAATAGGCCAGGGGAGAAGAAGGCAAGAAAGAAGGAATACATGCTGAGGACAGCTGAACGGAGGTGGAGTGGAAGAAAATGTGAAGGAAGTGGCTGGGAAGCTTTATAGTGAAGAGTCAGCATAAATAAAAATGGAAACAACGAAACCCAAAAATATCAAATGCCATTCCTGGTGTCATGTGGGAGGCTGCTCTTTGTATTTACTCACGCACAGTTGAATTGCTCTAGCCCTCGGACTCTGCCTTTTTTCCAGTACAAGCCCCTGTGGCACACACCTCATGCCTCAGAGCTGGAAGAGCCGGCTGGGTGGGACTGCCCGCTCCTGCCTAGACCCGTTTTTTCCCATGGCACTGTCAGGTCAAGTCCAATACTGAGGCTGGAGGAAGGACAAAGTCTGTGACAGAAGAAAGAGAAGAATCATGCGGGAAAGGGAGTGAGACCACGCAGTGAGACTATGTGGAAGGGGTAGAGAAAAATATGTGAAGTTAAAATCTGGATTAAGAGATGCTCCTCTTCAAGCATCGACAATCAAGTGAGACTGTGTGACACATCAGAGCTGCTGAGAATGCTTTAGATTGGGGTTTGAAGTGTAATACGATGCCGTGTAAACAAATGCTTGTGATTAAAGCTAAACTAAACCCACACAGTTTCTGAGGACATAATTCACTCATCTTCTGTATGTCATTTACTTGCTTCTGATGTATGAGAAACAGCAGTGAATGTCTAAAATAATTTCTGCAGTAGCAGTAAACTAAACTTAGCATCCCCCAGTTTCTCCTCTCTACTTAGCAGGTACGCAGGCTATAGGAATTATGAGTTGCTAAAAAGGAGCTGCTCTGGTCTTTCAGCAAGAAGTGTACACATGATGATAATCAAAACGTTTGCTTCATCCATCTAATCCGCTGTCTCCCAAGCTCACCACATCTCAGTTCATAGAGTTTATTCACTGTAGGAAGTCACAATTAAGCTTCATCAGCCTTACTATACTTGACAGGAGTGCTTTTCCTCCTCGGAGGCATGCTTTTGCTAGGCTGACTTCTGCTTGAGGTAGGTTTTATTACAAGATCACCGAACTTTTTAATGAGGAGTATCAGTATGTTTTTTAACTAAGTAGCCTAGTGCTGAGATTTATGCCATCATTTTTGGGGGTAAAAATTGTCCAAGATTTTAATGAATCTCTTTATTCCTTTCTTTTTCAACTTAAAGATGTCTTCAGCAACTAGCTGTAAGGTTTTAAGCTTTGCCACTCTTGCCTTTTTTTTTCAATATTATGTTTGCAAATCACTAACAAATTTACTCAATTACAATCTTTAGGTATCATTGTTACAAATGTACTTCTAATACCAGTTTTAGAGTGGCACTGATCCTCCCAGTTAGGCTTGGGACACCCATGAGCAACTTCTGCGCCTCAGGGACCTTAAGCCTTAAACAGGCATGATGGAGAGAAGATGAGAAAACCTTATACAACATACAAGGGGAGGGATCTGGCTGTGAATAGAAAATGTCATACTGGTGCTTGGGGTTTTTTTGTCCTCTTTGGGGAATGGAAATTTTAACACATTATAAAGGATTGAGCTGAAGGTAGAGGATTTAATAATGTGAAAATTAGAGAGAGTTTTATTTTTGCATGGAGAAAGGGATAAAAAGAAAGAACCATGAAGGAAAGGACAAAGGAGGAATGAGAGAGGATGAGGATGTTAGAGCAATCAATCACTTAGCAGTGAGGAACGTAGAGAAAAACATCTCCAGTCTAGACTGGATGTAAAGTCTGGTGATATGGCTCCTCATCACCGGGGTGCAAAGCACATGCAAGAACTCCTATGGCAAAAGTGGGAAGAGGGAGTTTTCTCTACCAGTGCAGAAATGAAGGGTAGTGTGGAAGCTGCTGCCTTTGGTGTGGGTGTGAGATGCTGCTCCCCTCCTCTGGCATGGTCTGACTGTGCAGCCTGGCCCTCCTTCATACCTGGCGCAGTCACCCCGACTTCTGCACCTTTGCTCGGGCTGAGCTTCACAAGCGCTGCAGGCTGAAATGCTGAGATTGTATAGATGCCCAGTGACATGTATCCTGTGGTTGCAGTTATTAAATACTATCTGGCACATGACTGTTTCTGAACCAGAGAATTGCTCAGATGTTTGAGGGTTCAAAAGAGTCTATGCATACAGTGAAAAAATATGTGAATTTAAGTAGCTGAGCATATAGCTAAAGACATTAAGCACAAACCCATACACTAACATTCAAATTGGTATTGGCAGCAGTGTAGCTGCTTGTCAAAAGGTAAAGATCTTACCCTCCAAATGGATTCACTTTGGCCTCAGTTCAGCAAAAAAGTGTCCGATACAGCATGTACACTCAATACAGCATGATAACATGATTTCTATTGACATCTTCCTTCACTCCATCTCCACCTCTACCAAAGTGATTTCACCAAAAAAATCCCAAGACCAACAGACAAAAAGCTGAGCAACTATCAAGAAAAAGACTATGAAAGTTTATAAAATAGCCTTCGTAGAGGGAATACTGTATGCACTTCCTCTTTCAACCTTCTCCTACTGGATCAAGCAAACATTTATGGGAGAAGAGCTTTCCCCTTCCTCACTTGTCACCTTCCTTTTGCAACATGACTCCAGATCCTGTCTGATGCATAGGCACATGATAAAAGAACAAGAACAATGTTCCCACCCCTTAAAAATAGTTTTATGTCCACAAGTTACTAAGATGTCTCCTGACATGTTCTTCAGTGTATGTTTCTGACTTTAACAATTTTTCAAACTACTCAGGAAGTTAGCGTCTTCAGCACAGAAGCCAGGAGTCCTAACATCTTGTTTTAAGAAAACAGTAATTTGCATCTTCATAGCATTATTCAGCATGTCAACTTCTTCACAACATACATGGCCATGCTATGAATTTGCAAATTACTGTTCTCTTAACTCAAGTTGTTGGGACTCTGGGCTTCTGTATTGGTTTTATTGTTGATGCATTGTCTGATGTTTGGTACAGTGCTTTCCCTAAGTTTTTCCATCTGTAAAACCAAAATACAATACACCTCCCTGACACCTTATTTCACTGTTATTTCACTATTGCTTGTAAAACCCCTCCTGGTTCTTAGATGGAATCTGTTGGGATCATGCTAGACACCGTTGCTTTTCTAGGCTCTTGGATTATCAAAGGACTTACTGAGTCACCCTCTTCCATTGGATGGTCAATAGCAAAGAAAACAAGTGTAACCCTTATCAAGTCAGGATTCAAGCCAGCACGTTAGTCACCCTTTTTTAAAAAAAAGAACTTTATAGAGTTTATACATTTGTTATACATTGTGTCTTTTCAGCTGGGTGATTGAATTTGTAGCATTACAGTAAAGAAGTCTCTTGACCCGAATAACAGCTTTTAATCAGGTCTAACTTCTAAATGAACATGTATTACGCTCAGCATCTCATAACTCTCTCCTTACATCTCTGTTTGGGGTACAGACTGGAATTACAATAGTTTTAATAATAAAAAAGATGCTGATGGTGATATTGATGGTGTGTTCTGTTTTTGTTGTATTTGATGTCATCATCATCCGATGGACTGAAAAACAGCTGTATAAACCCAACCTGGTATGAAGGATACCAAATGCTTTCAGAACAGTGAGCCCATTTTCAAATCAGAGGGGATGTATATGAAAATTGCTAAAAACTTTGGATTAGTTTCCATTTTTCATGACCTTTGCCCATTAACATAAAGGTGAACAGAGCAGTTTCATATTCCATAGCAGATGTTCCATTGCAGATGATTTGTTTTGTTACATTTTATTACTGATAGAGAAGGTGGAAGTGATGCTGTAATGCTATTAGTTAAAAGTTGGTAAGCATCTCTTCTGGAAAGACCCTGTGGAGTTTTTTTTAGGCAAGAAATCAATGAAGAAGTATTTTATCAGGAAGAGATAATCTACTGAAATTGATAGAGGATTATCTCTTGTGTTATTTCTTAATGGATCTTAGTGAGCTCTGTGCCACAGATATTGCTTTCATTATTTTATATAAAAAATTTATAACCATTCCAATTAAAATTCTTATATTAGCTTACAAAGAACCATACAAACTATAAATTATATGTGGCTTCTTGATTTGATATCATTCTTTTTCTTCATTTTTCAATCTAGCTATAATATTTATATGCATAACAATAATGCTTAGTATAGACATTGTTTTATCTATTTGCAATGCTTTATAATTAATTTAAACCAAAAGTACCCACTGGAAATAGATAATGTGACCTCCCATTATACACATGTGGAAACTGAAGAGGGAGGGGTTAAATGAACCATCCAAAACAGTCAGAAAGTGTCAGAACCAGGAACAGAAGTCAGGCATGCCTCAATTCAAATCTAGATTTAACCCGCTAAAAGAACAGCAAAGTCCAGAGGGGTGGTAAAAGGCAAAACAATTTAAACAACATTAGCTATAAGCAGTGGAGTGCAAGCATATAGGATATCCTTTGTGACCTTTACATTGGTTAACCAATTTTTTCTGCTTATAATGCTTTAGAATATATTTTTTATATTTTCCAATATAAAGGGAAGGTGAAAAAACCCAGACCTAACCATTTGATACAATCAATACAGAAAGAATAAACTTGAGCTAAAAGTGGGTACTAATGATGCCCCATGATAAGCTACATCTGGAAGAGCATTTCAGTTGGCTCATATTCCTTCTGTCTTCCCCTTTCCTGTGGTGTGTCTCTCTTGCTTATCGCTAGCCTGCCCTTGCTAAAAAAAACCACCAAAAACAGCATGCATTTATGGACACTGACTAATGCTTTAATGTGGTTCTATGTGCATTGTTTATTTCAGCTGATGATTTTTGTTCAGATTAGTATTATAAAGTTTATTGAAGCGTTTATTATTGAGACATCATTTCAAAATTCCAGCTGCCTGTTTGCCTGGGAGAAGTCACTTTTTATAAGGACAAGTAAAACCATAATTGTTCTTTTTAATTCTTATCCTTAGCATGATAAGGGTGGACAAGATGACTTTTATATAAGGGCTGGTCATTTTTTAATGAAAATTTTGCGAAGTTGTTATTGTGTGGTCCAGGCTGACAATAGCAAAGCATGCTTTTCCTTCTGTTTTGTGGGACATTTACCCAGTACCATTTCATGCATTCTGTTGTCATTTTCTGAAATGCATAAATACTGATGATTTAAAGATATGTAATATTCGTAAACTCTAACTAGCCTTTAACCTGAAAACAGGCACTATTTCCCTGTGTGGTTTTCCTTGCGGAAGTTTTATACATGCATGCTGGGGTGCAGAGGTTTCCATGGCAACTAGAGATTTGCAGAGTATTCAAGAAACTCTGCAAGTTAAAATTAGCTTAGATGGTCATGCATAGATGATAAGGGCCCAGGGCTATGCAAGTTTGTGCAAATTGTTTTTGTGAAATTTAGTGGAGGATGTTACAGTCCAAACCCAACTTATGGTATGTATCAATGTATATAGCCACAGTGGATCTGGAGTGAATGCAGAGAGCCGGCAAACTTTGGGCATCTAAGATAAATGGAGTGGCACTTAAAATACATTTTAAAAGAAAATCTGACTTTTAAACGCATTGGAGAATGAAGAAAAATTCATTCTGATTAATTAGAGTTAATGAAAGTTAACTTTCATTAATAAAAGGCTCAGGAGCCTTTTTGTTTACATTAAGTTAAATTGTTCTTAGAGTCATCTCAGTTTATTTCTGAATATCTTTTTCTTGCCTGGACACTATACTCACCCATGGTCTGTCGTAGCTGCAAAACTGTAGATTTAAGAAAGACCTCGAAGAGGGCATAGATTTGTGTCCTCCAGGTCTCCATTTAGAGTATAAATACAGCAGTACAGCAGGAGGCTTGAGATAACATTTCTGTTTTAATGAATCCCTCTTATAATACTGTGGGATCTGTGGCAAGTGTAGTAACACTGTAGCTAACTTGTTCGAACTGTGTCTGAGCTTGCCTTACCTCCCGATAAAGATGAGTATTTAAAGGTAGTTCAACAGTGAAGCTATATTTATGGAATAGAATAATTTGTAATTATATGCCTTTGTCTTATCTTGCATGATGGGTTGTGCATCCTAACGCAGGATGCAGTTTCATGTTTTTTGGACGCTATATCCTGAGGAAATTAGAGGTAGTATGTTTGGGTGTTTCTCTAAAACAATTCAGGAGGTATGAAAATAATTTAAAAGGCATAATCTTACTTCTACTGCAGTCAGAAAGAGACTTAGATCTAAGCAAAGGCGCTGTGTTTTTCCGGTCACTGCTTTAGGAGATTAAAACCCTCAGAACCAGTTATGTGTGATTGCCTGCTTTTTTCTGAACCATATTTTTAAAAATTTATTTTGTATTTTATTGCAGTTTCAAAAAGAGTATGGGATAAGTCATCTTTCCTTTCTGTTAAAGAAAATGCTCTTTCGCTAAATTGAAGATACTGACATTATTGCAGAGCAGGAGATCCACGAAAGACTGGGAGGAGAGATGTTTCTCATCCTGATCTTATTACGCTGCTAATTTCGATAGAGCAACAATTCCAATAGAGTACAGTTCTCTCAAGGTTTTTTTTTCCTTCCACTATGATGTCTTCTGTATTGCTTCAAAAATACGTTCAGGGAACACTAGAATTATACAACTGACAATAAAACCACCTAGATTAAGGGTGCATTGTCAATATAGATGCCCTCTTCTGTGGCTGGATATTAAAAAGTTGCCTGCAATCACAGGCTTGGCTTCTGTTTCCTATCAACCTGACAAAAGAGACCAACAACTTATCATGAAGAGAACAAATTGTAGCAAAAGCTGTATCACACTCATGAGCAGCTAGGCACTGAAAAACAAAACCATGTTAAGACTCAGGAGGAAAAAAATGCAAATAAGAAGAGAAGGTAGCCGTTAGTCAAATCAGTGGTGCAGCTTCACCTGCATACACTGTACTACACAGATTGCTCTACCTCAGAGAGACTGTACCTTATATAAGCTCAGAAAAGAATGAGAAAAATGATAAAGATGCAGCAATGTCTCTCTCCCCTGAAAGGAGACTGAAAATACTGGCACTGCATGTTTTAGCAAAAAGATAAGGGTACATGATAAAAAATATTTTAAAGGCACATGTAAAAGGGAGGTATGTCAGGACTTCTCTTGTTGCAATATAGTGAAACAACAAGACAATTCATTATTTAATTTCCCGCTTTCCAGCCCACCACAGGGAAAGCAGCATCACTGGAGTTGCTGTCTAACTTCTTTCTCCCTGCCTGTAGGTTTCTCACGCTCTGTTGTGGGTGATAAGAAACTGTAACCAGGCAGACACTTGTCAATAGTGCATTGCCAATAGGGGTAGGTAGAGTTTTCCATCCTCTTGAAGTTATAAAGAAGCCAGGATAAATCCTCCTGTAGAAGCAGGAGGAAACGGGGCATCAGTCCTGACCAAATCTCTATCTGATCTGTTAGCTCTTTAGGATCGCACAGCTACACACTGACACACTGTTTCTGTATCTGAAATATAAATGTATAACATTTTCTTCTATCTTATTACATATTGTGCATATGACATATGGAAACAGAACGCTATTTATTAGAAAGAACTGGAAGGAGATGTAACAAAAAGCTGTGTGTTACAGTGACTTGTTTGAGAAACAGCTGTTATTGGAGAAAATATGTGATTCTATTAGCTGTGCACACAAGTGCAGAATTTTTTCAATTTTAGGTGCTCATTCTAAAAAAAGATTGCTTTTGCGCAGTGTTATTTTCAGCAAGTTGTAACTTGGCCAGATCTAAACTGATTTTCATCAACACATTCATATACTTTTCCTCTTTGAGGGTATTTTGCTAAACCCCATATTTCTAGCCAAGCAATAGCAGAACGGCAGCTATTTAAAAGCATACCTATGTACATACATGCATATATATATATATGCTTTTACTCAGTTAAGAGTATCTTGGGCTACAGTGACCTGGGTCCGACAGGTAAGAATTTCTGGAAGGAATATATGGAAAAAAGAAGATTGTTATGGGAGCATCTGTCTGAAAATGTTTACAGCTGGAATGTTACTAGACAAAATGAAAAAAAGCAGAACTGGCCATTTTTTCCCAAACACAGGTTTTTACAACACTAAACAGCAATTTGTCCTGTGGATACTGCCCTATAATAGGCCCAACTGTTAAAGCTACAATTAATGACCCCTCACTAGTTATATTAGGAGTTCAGAATGTTATAGACATCTGAATGAGAACATCCTATGCAAACCACATCAGCTGCTGTTTTATAACATTTTACTTGAAACAGTCTGCTTGCTTTGGCAAACAAAGCCCATGAGGATCTTTTCCTTGCCATATCGTATACAGAAAGCAAATGTCAGACCAAATCCTAACAATCAGGACAATTAAATCTTTATCTTAAATGGTGGTCTTAGGACCGTGCAAGCTATAGAGCTGCAAGGCAGTCATAAAGCAACCGCCGTCTACATTAATAATAATAATAATGACTGAAGATGAAATAGGATGTGGCCTGTAGCAAGGAAACGTGCGTGACATAGGGGAAGTTTCCATGGGAACACCGTAAAAAATTCTAAAATATCTCCGTGTTCAATGAGGAAAAATTTGGGCAGACATAAACTTGTCTCACAGTGGAGTGCCTTTGGCAATTAACGGGCTCACTGAACAGGTGCTGCCCAAACCCTGTTGGTATCACTGCTTATGTTCAACCTGGTTGTCTGCTGTCTCTGTCTTTCTTCTAGCAGCTCTCACAGTGTCTGCTGTGCAAGCAGCAGGTAGGGCACACACAGACCCATTCGTACACTGAAAGAGTCCATTACCTCTTTAGGCGGCTTTCATATCCAATGTCAATTAGGTATTTTGAAATATATGTTCCTGGGCCAGATTCCAGCCTTGTCTACATCTTTGAAAATCAGGACTACTTCCATTGATTTCTGTGGATGTCATAGGGACTAACTCGGGAAAAGAATAAGAGAGAGCAGTAGTAAAATGTCTAGCTGTATTCTTTGAAATGTATGAATCTGTATAAATGTTGTAAACTGTGTTAGTTTTGCCAGAAACTGATATTTATTCACAGAGCAACTGCAACAGAAACAGCGCAAAGAGTCTGAACACATATTTTCCTGGCTGGGCTTCAAGTGCTTTATGCTGTCTTATGTTGCACCACTGGAGGTTTAGATTGGATATTAGGAAAAATTTCTTTACTGAAAGAGTGGTCAAGCCTTGGAACAGGCTGCCCAGGGAAGTGGTTGAGTCACCATCCCTGGAAGTATTTAAAAGACGTGTAGATGTGGCGCTTAGGGACATGGTTCAGTGGGCATGGTGGTGTTGGGTTGACGGTTGGACTCGATGATCTTAGAGGTCTTCTCCAACCTTAATGATTCTATGATTCTATGATTCCTCTCATACTTGTTGACTTTTATACTCTGGATGGTTTTCTGTTCCTTCCCATAGTTTCCACGCTGTTCACCTGGGTCTCCTTCTACCCCCTAGCTATTCTTTCAATCTTTCTTGGCATCCCTCAGAGCCTCATTTTGGTCCCCACTGTTTCGTAGGCAACTCATGGACATTAGTGTACTGCCCAAGATGCTCTTCTAAGACAGTGACCTAAAATATACAGAGGGGAAGCCTCCTTTACAGTCTGGGTAGCACACAAACTTCTTAAACTAAAGGTGTCCCACACCCCCTTTTTCCAGGGCTCCGTTCCCTAGCATGAATCACATCCTAGGGATCATAATCTCTCTTTCTCTTACTTCTCTCATATTTGTGCGCTGACAAAAATCTAGTTTTTTTCTCTAGAAAAAACTGGTTTTTTAAATATACCATCTCTTGATCTGACCATTCTTGTGATTCCACTGTTTCAATCTCCTAGTCTTTTTGACACTAAAATTTACCCCTCTCATCACCATTCGTCCCAGATGCTGAAGCTGCATGTTTTGCTTTGAGAACACCAGCCCCTTTTGGAGTTACTTCCCATGGCTGCTTATTGAACTGCACGTCAAGTTGAATCTCCAGGCTTTAAAGAACAAAAAGACTGCAAACTTTTACGAGGTATCACATATTAAAATGAGTCGGTATAGCCACAGCCGAAGTCCCTCCTAGGCAAGCCGTTCCCTGTGCGTAGAGTATCTTCCTTTGCATGTTACTATTGTCATTTAGATTTGGCACCAAGGTTTTCAGGAAGATCTGGTGACTCTGGATATATCATCTGAAAATCTGAGGGCACTAATGGGGCCATACTGCCCTTGCCTGGCCTCCTCCCACCCTGCCCTCGCCCAGGACCCCATGTCAGACCCCTGGGGCCGTTGGTCCCTGCCCCAGCGATGCCGCAGCAGAGCCAGACCCTGCCCTGCTGCCCTGGGGGACCCTCAGGATGCTGCCAGCCCTCGCTACTCCAGACAGACTCCTTCAAAGGCCATGCTCCCTAAACAGTGTCAAGTGGCTGTCCTCTCCACATCAGATCTCTTAAGTTGCAACCCATTAAACACTCAGCACCATCAATCTTTTTCTTCTTTTTTTAATCTTAGCCTTTGGGAAAAGGAGTTGCATTTTATGTGGTTTCTGCAAAGCACTTAGCTTAAATGGTAAGTGTAAAATTTGTTCTAGCCCTGAGCGTTTAAAGAACAAGAGGAGATAAAAAAAGATGGGCAGATTCCCTAAAGGAAGGGCACTGCTCTCTCTGGAGACTGTAGTCCTCCCATCTGCGTCTGGCACTCAGCACTCTGGGCTCAGCACTGCAGCCCAAGGTCATGGTCAGGGATTTAACACATAGCAGTTTCACTTCTCTTCCAGAAGTGCGTCCAGAGAAATGGAAATCTCAGCTGAATCATGTAATGTTGTGTGTTCCTTAGAATGTCTTTTTTAGGGTGGCTGATAATGTTGTAAGGAAGAATGTCCATTGAATTTGTATGGCTGTCCAACGTTTTTGCATCGGCTACACGGGTGAAAAATGGAGGTGTACCGGTGCTCAGGTGATTCACATGATATACCTACACTGCGCAGTGTGAACACAAACTCATGTCTGATCCTACGTGCCAGCTGTCCACTTTGTCCACACCTCCACTGTCTTTCTCAATGGTAGAAAAGTGACTTTCAGGAAACACTGGAGAAAACTCATATCCACACTAGTCCTGAGTGTGTATTTTCCTGCAGTGTAGATGTGCCAAGACTCCACTGGTTTGCTAGGTTGCCCCATATATCCTGCCTGCGCTTGTGACACCTACTGTGGGGCTGAAAGGATGGTCTTTCCCACAAAAGTCTGTGGCATCTTCCTGTAGCAACCAGCAAATCAGGTGGGTTTTGTGGTCAGCCTGAGCACAAAGCTGGCACAGGTCGTTTAAGTGCCTTGTAGCCTAAAAGACATGGGCAGCAACCCCCTGTCCCCATAAGCAAGCCTAGGGCAAGAAAAGGGCTGATCAATGCCTTTGGAGCATCCCTGGCTTTTCGACTATTGTAGGCTGTGTGCTTCTCCTGTCTTCTGTCTTGGCTTCACTGAGATCCAACATAAAAATATGATGACCCTGAAGTACATTTGAAGGTAATTCTTGTTCTACGGTCAGCCCTAGTTCTCATAGCCACTGCCCTATGGGTGATTTGATTTCACCAGTTCAGCTAAATCCATATTTACCCAGCAAGAAAAATATTATGGATCACCATTTCAGAATGCTGGACATCCTTCAGCTATCAACATGTTATTCCACTGAGTGAGTAATGATGAACCCAGCGTCCAAATAACCTTGACATTTAGTGTTGAGAGATTATATAAATATTAATAAATGCAGTTTAGTGAAGAGAACCTAATTCTAGCTCCTTTTTACTACTTGTAACCACATGCCAGACTGTAGCACTTGAATGTGCATACAGCATGGTATGTACTTATTAATTTTCTTGCCTGCAGTGTTTACAGTATTTTCTTGGCCTCTTTGCTATGATACACAAATTTCTAGCCAACTAATATTTTCTTCTTCTGAATGTCAGAGAGACCCCTAAATTATTACTGCTCTGGAACATGTGATAATTTACAGACATTTCTACATTTGGCTTCTACCCA
Source organism: Fulmarus glacialis (assembly GCF_000690835.1). NCBI lineage: Eukaryota > Metazoa > Chordata > Aves > Procellariiformes > Procellariidae > Fulmarus > Fulmarus glacialis. The sequence continues at coordinate 16,970 of NW_009211992.1, forward strand.
GTTCAATATACGTGGTTTAAGAGAACACCCACAAAGAAAAAAACCTGCTAAAGCTGCAATTTCTCAACCTCGGTTGCAAAAGGGAGAGATGTGATCAGTAATGGACAATGCCAGTCAATTTATTCTTTTCTTTAGCTTTTTTACTGCTTTGTAATAGCTGGTTGAATAAATTTTTAGGATTAATTCAACAGACAGCATCGGGAAAATCTAAAGGCTCTCTCTCACCTGTCTGATGTATTCCATCAAGCCCATCTCAGTGTGTTGTTTTTTTTCCATGCCAGTTTAATGTATTTGTACAAAATGTAGCAGAAGATAATTCTCCCAGGCAATTCCCAGAGTAAATGCCAAGATTATGTAATGACTGAAATGCCCAGCAAGTGTTTTAAAAGAAATATGAACTGGACTAAACAAAAGATTTGAATGCATACCCGACATTTTAATTTTAGGGCTCTCCTCCTCGAATGGAATCTGGGTCGTAGAATTAATCACCTACACTTCCTACACAGAGCATAGGGAGAGGTAGACATACCTTAAGTCCTACACCCCAAAAATGGGGAACCAACAGGAAACGGTAGGTACAGGAACGTGCTTAAAATCCTCACCTAGAGCACAAATACCTGACTCAAGGCTTCAGGAAGTTTCCTCCCTGCCTCTGGGATCCAGAACATGGAGTCCACCCTGGAGATCAGGTCTTTGCACCTCATCTTGGAAAGAATAATCAGGGCACAACCTTTTCAAATCAACAATAATACAGGTAATGGTACCGCCACACCTATGTTGTATGTAATAACAAACCAGGTTGCACACATGTCCAGCATGTGTGAGGTCAAGCTTCAATTTCTTCTTCCACCTGTTGGGACTGACTGAAGTCCTGGTGTTCCAGGTGTGCTCCTGGCTACACCATGTGCAGAGAGCGATGCAAGATTCATCAGGTCAGAAGGAGAGCATGCAATAAAGGAGCATGACTTAAACATGAGAATTTGGAACTAAACCCCAAAGGAATGGATCTAGTTTCTGATAAGGCTGGGGAACAGCTGTCAGGCCACAGCTCTTCATCCATCCATCCATCCCAGCTCCGTCCGCGATCACTCTCCTGGCTATTGCGGTTGCATTTGGTTTTAGGTGTTTTTACAGTTGCAGTAAGAGGATTATTGTGTTGCAAAGTGAATGAAAACTGCAGAATGTACAGTGTTAAGCAAATAGACAAATAAGAATTCAGCTTATTGAAAGTATGGGATCACAACGGGGAAGTTACCAAAATGTCTTTATGTAATTAAAAGGTGGACAATCATGACGTGTATTATTAATTCTACCAAAGATGCAGAGAGTGCAGAAAAGACTGAAAGATCATTTACATCAGATGAATAACAGGCAACATACATGAGAATATAAAGCTTATTAATATTGGATAGAACAAAGTGTTCTGATATTTTTGCAGCAAAGTTCTTTTTAAACAAGATGTCTGTCTTGTAGGTAATGTTAGAGTGATTGGAAACAAAAATTAAAAAATCAAATTTCTTGAATGTCTCAGCAAGATATACTGAAGATAGAAACAGCACTGCTGATTTTGGGTGTCTTAACAACCTGCATACTACATAAAGATGGAAAAGGCTAATAATTCATTCATATATGCATATATACATATGGCATTATCAATATTAAACAGTACTAATGCGTGTTTAGGACTAACTTAATTTATAATGAATGAACAGCATAGCGAGAGAATCTGTGCATTGGTGATTGTAAAACTCCACCTGTTGGACAGAAAAGTCAGTTCACTAATTGCATTGCCACAGACAGTTTATCTGTGCCCTCTTCACACTGGAAAAAGATTTCTCAATTTAGATAATTTCCTTCAAATGAAGCTCTGCTTTTCCTGGACTGGCTTATGCCAGTTCAGCAAGTGAAATACACTATGCTGATGAAAGCCCATTTATCTGGTATAATTGTATACATGTACTAGGACTTTTCCAGTATAAAAATGTCACAAGAAATCCCACACTCTGTCATTATTATGCCAGGAAAGGCTTCTCCAATATAGACCTGAACTCATCCTAAAAAAAAAGTTTCCCATGGGCACATTAAACAGGATTACGGAGGAGGCTTAAAGACACAGATAGAAAATAGGAAAGTTCCTGAAAAAAAGTATTGAAATTTCACAGAACCGGAGAACACTGTGTGTCAAATTTGAGCTGCATTACCTTGAAAATTGTGTTCCGTGCCCTGGAGTATTCTTCCCAATTACATCAAAGCTTCTGCAATACTCTGAGAAATGTCCTAGAGGTACAGGAGACAGCCTGAGTGACAGCGCGTGTAGCAAAGGATATCACTTGTATTTATATGCTGATTGTGGCAAGCAGTGTGGCTGACACTTCTCTGCTCCAGGACTGCTAACTAGTTCAGCTTGAATGCTATAAATAAACGTATTTACAAAGTATCTGTGTGAAACAGGAATCAAATGATGGAACAAGTTGTCCAGAGAGGCTAAGGGATCTCCATCCTTGGAGATAACCAAAACTTGACAGGTCTTCAGCCACCTGAGGTTAGTCCTGCTCTGGGCAGGGGAGGTTGGACCAGAGGACCTCCAGAAATCCCTGCAAAGCTGAACTAGTATATGGGTCTCTGTCACACTTTTGATAAATTCAGTACGCCCCAACACAAGCAGGATGTTTGTGCTCTTCAGTCCAGTACCTTGAATTTCTGAAGATTTGGCTTAAGAGAACTCATGCCTAAAATGGTCCTTCAAATTCTTACAACAAATCTAGATATTCTTAAGAATTCAAACATAACTATCTGTCTCAAATACTGTTCAGAATATAGTACCAAACAGAGTGCTGTTCATATGTACCTGTTTTTCAGATGGGTTTACAAGGCTTGAAAGATATTGTTTTAGCACTCCAATTAAAGTCCTCTGGTTATCCTCAAAATTGCTAGTGCCAGGGAAGCAGCTGCTTGCTTACCCTTCCCCACCACCTGGTTTCATCCTTAGCTTGGAAAGACCTTGGTTAGGGGAGACAAGGTAGTTCATTTTCCATGCCCAATTAGTCCTTGGTTTTCTTATAAGGCTTCCAGAAGGGGGAGTGATTTTGCAGTGGGATGCTTGTCTGCCAAGGGTTGGCCTGTGATCATTAACTCATTTCACATGGACTAGCAGACATGAGATAGTAACAACTTTTGTTTGGCTCTGAGCAAGGCTTGACTCAGAGCGCTGACCTAGAAGTGGCAGAAGTCCTCTCCCACTGTTAATCCTTTGCACCGCTGCCTTCCCCTTGAACACGTGTCTTTCCCCCTCAAGTATTTAAAGTACGCTGTAAATCTTTGCAGCAACTGACTGCTTTCCAGAGTGGCTGCAGCGTGCAACGCAGTCTGCATAACCCAGGAGAGATCACAAATTTTGGGGAGAAAAGTGTTTGATATTTCAGAGCATTTTAGTTAGGTTATTTTTATTCCCATTTTTTGTGCACAGCTCCCATGGATGGAGGTGAGAATCGCATATATAGGAGACATTCCTATTTGGTTTTCGTGGTAAGTCACTTGACTCTTGATTTGTCACCCACAATATCAGCCAAATTTCTGTGATCACCTTCCTAATACTTTTGCAGTTTTTTTTTTAATTGGTGTTGGCTTTACAAAAAAGAACTTCCCACAAAAAAAAGGTAGTTGGCCGCATGTTATAAATGTTACAGATTTCTCAGTCCATAATTTATAAGGACATAAGTTCTGGCAATTGACTGTAAAGTAGTTAGTTTTAGGAAAGCATATGAACACAGGTACCATCTCAGCTGTAAGCAAAGGTGAGAAATCTTGAGGTATATTACAATAAGTTTTATTGTTAAAAATACATTCTTCAACCCCACATACAAAAATTCCACCAAAAGAGATCCAGAAAGTATAGCTTCTTTGGATAATAAGACTTTTCAAGTTTGTTGTACAAGAAGCCCACTGGTGGCAAAAAACCCAAGGAATAAAAAAATGGTACTAACAACGGGTGTCTTGGGCAATCCAACAATAGGATGTACAAAAATAAATGAGAAAGCAGCAAAACAAGTTCTGTGACATTTGCAGGAGTGAGTGACTAATTTACACATGACAACAGGAAATATCTAATCATATCTGATGAGATGATACACTTCAGAGAATTGCATCAGTAACATGGGAGACAGAGAAGCTTATCCCGCTAGATAATCAACATGGATTTATTTATAGGCACGCTACATTCCTTCTTAAGTGAGCTGCAGTAAAACATTTACCAAGCTTTCATAAGGCCAATCATTAAAAAATAAATCAAGATGATAAATACTTTCCTGCTCAGTCTCTTTTTTTTTTTTTGTGGTTTTGCTTCTTAAGAAAAGTTCTTCATGTAGTTTCCCAGAAGAAATATCCCCCAGATATCACTGTAAGATATTTTTCGTTTCTGAATTCATGCTGTCTTGCCCTACACTGCTCTTAAACTATCTGAGAACTTGATTCTTCACATTCTTGCACCACAAATAGCTACTTATAGCTATACAAACTAGACAGAAAGTAACTACCAAATCCCTTGTTCCTGGTAGTGAAAGTCCTTCTCACATTCATTCTCAAGGGCAAGAGAGTGAGGAATGAGGCCCAGAAGCTCTGAGTGCTAACAAACACAGGTATTGAGGTGTTAATAAGTTGTAGGAGTGGCAATTCTACTTGAACAGACAGAAAAAGCTGCCACCACAGTAGTGGCTATGCCCTGGTGCAGTCGCCCTGGGAAGTTCTGGAGTCTCTGTCCTTGGAGATACTCCGGTCGCAGCCTGGTAAGGCCCTGAGCAACCTGCTCCGACTCTGAAGTATGAGTCTGCCTTGAGAGGAGGTTGGACCAGGTGACTTCCACAGGTCCTCCATGGTCTTAATTTTTCGATGCTTCTAGGCTTTTTGGATTCTCCTCTAACATCCAGTCTGTGAGGTGATTTTTGAGAGTCCTCTCTGTGTACAAGAACAAAACTTCCATCCCAGTATCTTGCATTTTGAAAAAATTAGGAAACGGCTGAAAGAAACTCCCTTCCTTCTCAGACCATGACTGGCTTTGTTTTTAGGAGTGCTGCTAGGTCTAAATCCTCTGAAATCTGTTCTGGTATTACAAGGGCAGTCTTTCCTTTTTGAATGTTCAGTATTGCAAGTCTTTTAAGCATTAAAAGAAAAGAACAGCTGTATCAGGTCAGACCAAAGGTCCAGCTGGTACAGCATACTTCCTCTGGTCAAGGTATTAATACCGGATCCCTAGAGAAGCGTGTAGGAATAGAACAAGTACACAGGAACACTTCTCCCATGTATTTTCCCAGTCTGCAATGATTTGTGGCCTGGGGACTTTGTGAGTTGGAGGTGGTCCCTGGTGTACTTTTTCTCCATTAATCTGCCATGTCTCTTTTTGATCCCATACAACTTTTAGCATTTGCAATGGTGAATGCTAAAAGTGGTGGAAAAGAATCCCACCGCTCGCCTACAGGTTGTATGGGGAAGTGCCGTCTGTTGCTTATTTTGAATCTTCTGGCTTCCAGCTTCAGTTGATAACCTTAGTCCTTGTTCTGCAAGAGAGCAACAACTGTTCTTCATTCACTTTTCCCATGCTGCTCAGACTTCATTAGATCTCTTTTTTCAGGGTTGAAGAATCCTCATCTATTTAATTGTTTTTCATACTGAAACCAGTCCAAACCTTTGATCATCCCTGCTGACCATGGTTTATACGGCAGCGGTTTGATGGTTTCTGCTTTGTTCGCTACTGTTTTCCTAACTGCTCCTAACATGCAGTTTGCTTTTTGCCCACTACTGAGAACCGAGGTATGTTTTCGTAGCTCTTCCTATTACAGCTGACAGATACCTTTCTAGAACAGTAGAAGCTACCATAACTTTAGGACTGCTTTTTCGTTGCCAGTTATTTCCTCTTTATTTATGCGGAATTTTACCTATTTTATCAAACGCTTACTAGGTATTTTGAGACCTTCCCACAACTTTACACCCTCAGCTTTCATTTTTATTGCTCAGGTAACTGCCTCCTATCTGCAGATGTTACCTCCTCATTATTCACACTCCTTCCAGATCACACTTACGACTGTTTTGAACGGCGCAGGCCTTTGTACAAACCTCTGTGGGACTTCGCTAATAAGCCACCTTCTGCTTTGAAAATGATCATTAAATCTACCCTTTGTTTTCTACTCCGTGATTGTCATTTTGGCGGCACGCTGCTCAGAAGCTGCCAGTTGTGGTGTAATGGTGGATTCGCTGAGAGAAAAGGGAAGGAATAATGTTAACAAATTTTTGTTGTGTTAGTTTTGTTACTTTGAATGAACTTCTGGCCAGAGCATTTTTCGCAACCCAGTAGCTCTGCTGAGGTCAATAACCAGGTGTAAGTGGAAGTGCAAAAGCAGTGCAATGGAAATGTAGGCCTTGTTATAAATAATTAAATACTTACAAACTGTTAGAATTATACTTCACAGCATACATTATTTAATTATTGTGTTATTCTTACGTATTTATGTCCTTCATGTTTCTCACAAGAGAGAGGGAAATAACAAGTTTTAAATTTTGGCACTGTTCTTTTGATACAGAACATATCTTGCAGATTAAAATATATATTCTAGATGTCATAAATTCTGTAAAGAGGCCTGTGTGTGACAGCTTTCTGTAGTCCTGGAATTGGCCCTAACATCACCTTGTTGAAACCCAGCTTTCATTATAAAACAAACTGTCTGTCTAACTCTCCCCGTCCCAGAGCTGTTCAGACAGTACTTGAACATCCACAGTGATGCCCTAAGTCTGCAGCAAGCCTGAAATGACTTTGGTGAGGGCTGGGGACTCTGGAGATCACCATTTTAGAAAAAAAGGTGCTACAGAAACCTCATGGTCTTCAATAGTGTGAAATCTAGATTTTTGCCCCCGCTGCCACTAAAATCAAAATAGAATTTGCTCTTTTGTGGAAACAAGTACATGGAAACAAGTATTTCTTTCCTTCCCTGCCCTGTCAGGACCTCTCATCCTCTGCCATGTCCCGTTCGCTTTTTCTCACAAGGGGCATTGAGCTGGGCTGAGGGAAACCTGCCCCGCCCTTGGGGCCGGGCAGCTGGAGCCCGGCTGGGCTGAGGGCAGGGAGGCAGGGTGCCCAGCCCGGCCGGGGAAGGCAGGGAGTGCTGGAGAAAGCCCGCCCTTTCAAATTGTCACTGTCCAAAATAACCATGCGCTATTTTTATTTTCGTGAGTATTTTTACCTATCAACCAGTGTTGTGGTGCACATATGCTTGTGTAAGAGCACGAAATCCTGATGCCAATGGATGTTTTGTTACTGGTGTTAGCAAGGACATGATTTCTCTCAAAGGCTATTTCATGACAGTAAAATAAATAATGCTTGCTGCAGCATTTAGAGATAAATATCAATGGAACTAAGTTCCATCAGCTCAACAAAAGGTTCTGGATTTAAGAATTGAAATTTGTGTTCAGGTAACGTAATTTTGGCTCAAAAAGAATCTGAATCTATTCAGAGGTATATTATATTTTCCCAGTTCTGTTGAAACATGAAAGAACATGTTTTTCATCATCTAAATGATGTGCTAGTGAGCTGGGATAATATTTAGACAATGTGCAGTGACAGAAAGAGAGAACAATATTAAACGATATCATCAAGAGTTATTACACTGTGACTGAAAATACTTGCAAATTTGGAGGATTTTTGTCTTTAGTTAGATGCAATTGTGAATTTTGGACCCAGCTCTTAGTAATACTATTTGTTATTATAAATGAGAAATTATTCGCTACTCTTATGCTCACCAAATAACTAACACAAACAGGCAAAGTCTGTTTCTGATCTTATTTCAGTTGTTGAGAATCGGTAAAATCAATGCAATCAGTAGATGGACACAGATGTAAGTTAAGTGAGATCAGAATCCTAATTTCTGCTGAAACACAGCTGTGTTCATTGCAATATTAGCATAGTTCTGCTTGAAGTTTGCTTAACTTTTCTTTTGTTTTTCTCTGCCATTCCACTAGAAAATAAATTCTCCTGTATTTAAGATAATTGGAATCACTGACTGTAACATTCGGGGATAATTGCTGTCTGGCACCCCTGGAGACAAAGTACAAATCTTCTGACCTAGAAAGAAATGAAAATAGGAAAGATACCACAATCTAGACTTTCATCCAAAAGTAATGGGAACTTTTGCCTCATCCACATGCAAGCCTCATCCACAGAAAGAAGGGAATGTGGCAAGGGAATGTGGAGCTATAGTGCAAGTTTGTCTCTGGCCCCATGCGTAGACCATCTCTGTCTGTGCTCCAAGAACACTCCAGAGGGATTTGTTGAATTTTGGAGACTACATTGGGACAGCCTGGGTGTTCACAAACTGGCTGCAATGTCATTACAGTGAGGTTCACCTGGGAAGATGGTTGGGCTGAGGAGATGAGAATCTGGCTCCACGTATTCCCAGGTTTCTTTGAGCGACCTCTCCTAGAAAGAAGCTGTTTGGTCTTTATAAAAAATGGCATCTGACAGCTTGGAAAGAAAAGCTGTTTTTCTTCCCATGCCAAAATTCATAAAATTTTATGATGAAGGAAAGAATTTATTGGATAGTAAATTATTTGTTAAGTTCCAATGATGTGTTGGAGCCTGACAAGGATTATATTTTTGCTGTCAATTCAATTACCCTACACTTGTGGATGCTGGTTTAATTATTTGTTGCTGGTTTAATTAAAAGGCGCTTAAGTCAGTGCAAGTTTTGCCCCTGATGTCAATGAGATCAGTCACAGGTCCAAGTTGTCTTAATTCTTAGAGTGGTTAATAAAGAGCAGATCTTTCAGAAATGCCATCACCCACAGCCACACACAGTTAATCTTGAGCTACCAGAGCCAAACACAACGTAGCAACAAACTCACACAAGTTAAGTGAGCGGTATGCGCTTATCCTAGGGTCTGCTAAAACACAGAGAGCATTGACCCTTGTGCTATAGGTGAAAATAAAGAAGGCTGAAATGTACAAAGCAGATTTTTGTTATTGTAAACTGAACGAAGAATGTGGCCTTAAGAAGCTGAAGTTAAATGAAAAGACTGAAGGTACAATTTAGACAAGACCGCATGAGACACAAGTAACTTTCCATGAGATATGAGATAAATAAGAAGTGACCTCCCTCCAGTCTTCCTTGCTGCTCCTCTCCCCTCCAGCCGTGCATGGAAGAGTGGGGCAGGACTGGGGGCACCAACCATTGCTCCTTTGTGAGACCTCTCATATAGGCAGAGGCTCCACTTAAAGCGAATTGGACTTTGGTTCCTCCAGTTCCCCAAGCCTGTTCTTGAGCCCTCAGTGCCTGCATATATGCCGCAAATACTTTTCCGAGGAAAAGCAGACTTGCCTAGTCCCCCCTAAAAACTCTGCTTGAAAGTACAAGCCAGTGACACCGAGCTCCTTCGAGCCCAGTCAAACAATAGGTGTCAGGAGATGGCTTAATTTAGCCATCCTAAATTGCTGTCAGCCTGAGCCTAAACTGAGGAACCTTCTTCTCCGCCACATTTAACGGCTCCTTCTCAGCCAAACATTGGTTTCTGTGGTTTGTGTTGGATTGCGCCTTCTGAAAGTCTAACTTTCCATCTCACTGTAACCTTTTTCATCAGAGAGAGCAAGCTTTATATCCACAAGAGAAGCTGGGTCCACCTGATTTATTTGCTATTTCCCTCCAACCCAGCCGCAGTCTCACCAGACAGCTGTACGAATACATGTTCTCCTGCACAAGCTACACAGAAGAACAGGGATATGGAATCAGATATTTGAGGAGAGAAATGTGCAGTCAGATGTGTAAGCGGACTTTAAAATGCTAGCGAGGTGATGACATTCCTACATAGCTTGTCTTCAGGAGATATATTTGAACAAAGTCACCATGCCTTAGCAAAAGAACAGAGATCTGTTGGAGAATCATGTTCTGTGTTGTTTAATTAATCTACTTTCGACAGTTTAGCAGTTTGTGCTTAGATGATGAATCCCCAAGCAAGTAGCTAACAGCAATCACTGTGCACTGGGTTTTTCTGAAAAAAATCTGTATTAGCCCCATTCATAAAAAAAGAAAAATACGAAGTGACCTAAAGACACATTAAAATACTCAGATCATCTAAATGTGAACAGTAGTTGGATGGGGACTGTCTCTGTGACCCTCAGCAAGATATATATCTACTCCATCTACCTCAGTTTACATTTGCATGAAATGGGAATAATATTGACTATGAAATCAGCTACCACTAGTTTGTCTGCTAACATTTGTCTGGCTCTTTGAAGATAAAGTGATAATTTTAGTAGAACATCTCATCAGGAATTTCATTGTAGATTGTGAGTTTTGTTTCAAGATGAAGACATCAAAATGCACACAGGACAACCAGAGCCTATTAGCATATTTTAAAGAGTTTTCCCCTTGCCTACAAATAGTATAGCAAATGGGTTTTCCAAATCTTAATTACATAGTGTCTCCGATGTTTTATTTCAGTAAGTATTTCATTCATTTGTAGATCCTGGATTGAGAAAATACTCCAGGCATAAAGTAAGTTGCACCCCTGAGAATCGCTGCAAAAGAAAACAGATTATAGATTGCTCAGAAACCGAGTATGTGTTCTCCGAATTTCTCTGAACAAGGCGCCCCCTCTTTGGAGGGCATAATGTGCGTGTTGATGACCCCAGACACAAACAATGGCAGACTTCTTCACGTCACGTGCCCAAAACTATTTGCTAATTTACTCACAGATGGTACCCCTTAATTCCTTATCTGACTACTGAGACGGCTTTTTCTTCCTTTATGCTGCCACAAATAGATTGACGATACTAAGCAGTCTCAAAGGCAAACTTAATGCCGTAAATTACATATATGATGAAAGAGATGGTTTGGCACCTGGCTCTTTTCCATTCCTCCACAAACCTTCTGGTACTCCTTCTAAGCCCTAGGTGCTCTCACTTGTTCCTTCCCACACCGCATCATCCCTTTCCCTTCCTTATAGCTTCAGGTGACTTCCACGTCCTGCTCTCCCTCCTGCTCCTTATAGATTCCTCTTGTGCCCGGCAGATATTGCTGCCTGACAGAATGGTAATATTTGCATGGTGGATAAGTGACTCAGGTGTATGGTGACTTGGGCAAACTTATTGTGAAATCAAATTTATATTTCTCAAATTTTTGATTTTCTTTATTGACAGTGGTTTCGTGTGCCAATTCTGGCACAGATATCATATGTTCACCATTGTGATGCTGGACTGCAAGGCTCCCTGAGCATACCTTTCTCTTGAAGGGGGAAAAAGTGGTATCATCCAAGATCTGCTTGCTTAGGCATGAAAACGAGGCATTATTCATGGCAAACTGTTCTTTTCTACGATCCAGCCCCTCCCTTTCTAGCAATAGACATAAAAGTGTGAACAACATTGGCACTGGAATTACCAATACTGGGAATGTGAGTTACAGCAAATTGGGATGAATGGGGTAGTTCATTACTCAGTTATTGCTTCAGACTCTCAGCAGACAGCAGAGATCATTGCATTTGCTATATCCCACACTTAAAAAAACCCCATATGTAATTTTTCTGGAAATTTAAACTACTTTAGAATATTAAGAATCTAAAGAAGATGAAACCTTACAAATGTGATGTATTAGCACAAAGTAGCATACTTTTCCATACATACATGAATTTTGACTGTAGTAACTATCAGGACCTTCTGGCTGTTCACCTTTTTTCCTTGCATATGGATTTTAGTCTCTCTCTCTCTTTTTACATCCATGTGAACAAATATGAATAAATGTCTGTGTGTGTTCAAACATATGTAATAGTGTTTGGAAAGTGAATGTTTTATCAATGACAGCAGAAGAACAGGAGTCTGCTTAGTAATGCCTACATGTATTCCTTGAAAAGGTTCAAGTTTAAGCAACGAAAACCCTTTTAAATAATTGGTTTTATTCAGAAGAACCACTGGGACATCACCAGCTAGGCTTCTCCTGAGGCCACCTTATGAGTAAATCAGTGAGAAATGGAAATCCCTTCTTTATAAGACTGGGGTTCTCTTGTTCTCAAAGCTTTTAGTCTTAACACCACGTCAGGGCCACTAGCTTCCTCAGTCCCCCTGGTACGTGTTATTCTTTCATCTGCCTGGCTGAACAGCAGACCCCACCATTCAGTGACTGGCACGGCTGAACTCACATTTTCTTGATCTCCCTGCCCTGGTGCTGGCACGAGCAGCAGCCTTTTCTTTTGCTCTCTTGGCTTCTTTATATTCAACTGGCTCCAGAGATCCGCCCTCAGAGCCCGCCAGGACACCCATGTCTGTCCAGCCTCCACCTCCTTCCCTTCGCAAGATTAAAACGGACCCAGCAGCCTGCACCTCCCTCCTCGCTGGGTCCTGCGTGGGGCAGGAGGAGCCGTCTGCACCCATCGCCGCTCTCTCCTACAGGACTAATGAGAGGGAAGCAGAGAGTGTGACTATAGACACCACGTATTCACATGAGAGAAGTGAAGAAAGCCAGCAGTGAAGATGAAAAGCAACTGGTAAGAGAAAAAGTGGGATTTAGAGAAATCTGTAAATAAGAGATTAGAACAGTTAAAGTTGTCCTTGCCAGCTGCTGCCTTTGTTGTCTGGCTTTATGACAGCATTATATGAAGGAAATGGTAACAGAAATAGCTTTATTGACATGTTTTATTATAAGGCAAAGATAAAAAGTTCTCATGTAAAGAAATTGTCTTGTCAAATCTGTCACTAAATCCTTAAATAGGGTTTTTATACATTTAATATGCACGGCTCTGAGGAGAAAGTCAATAACAGAATCTGTCAGAAATTATACATTCATACTGGAGTTTTCTTTCTGTTTACAGGAAAATTACAGCTTTCTTTTACGTGTGTAGTTTTCTGTGGTCTTTCATCTCAGCCACCATCCAGCAACAATCAAGTAAGGAGACAGACTTTATCTGCTTTTCATCTTTCTGTAATTTTGACAAAATAATCAAAAGAATTATTCTGAGCTTATTAAAAATTAAAATCCTGTCTACCTAGCCATCACAGAAAGGGAGAACTGCCTATGTGTATGTATGGATGTATGTACAAGAGGAGAAAAAGCAAGAGCTGTGTGTGCTATTTTAAGCTCACTATTAGATATATTTTTAAGGTAAGGATTAATATCTGGATATAGGTGGTAGATACAGGACACAAACCTCCCCACATCTTTCAGTGCTTCTAGTTAGATATTCTGCTGCTACCTGTGGCAACAAACTGGTTCCACTTTATTTGCTGGGCATAAAATGTAAATGGCTGGATGTCAGCCATATGTCTCATCAAATAATATAGAATGAGGCCATTTCTAAGGTGTAACATGTCAACCTGAATGTTCCCTTTAAGTCTATGTTGTCAGAAGGAAACCCACATTTATGGTTGAGCCCTTGCAGCACACAAGAGGCTCTCTGTAGGTTAGAAATGCATCTCCTTCCAACTTGCATGCTTCGTTTTTCCCCTTCTAACATTTTCCAGATTGACCTGATACTGGACTTGTACATGACTCTTAAATTCTTCAAATAAATGTTTCTTTTTCCTTCCTCCTTTCTTAAATTAGGGAAATCTGGTAGGTTTTCATGCTTATTACAGGGCTTATTGGCAGATAATATTCTGAAAAATTAGATTTTTAAATTTGGTTTCCTCAAACAAATCTCTTCTACATTCTTGTTTGGGTCAATGAAAAGGTTTGTAAGTTGTTCTTGCCCCACCCTGTATTTCATGAATGATCATTCTCTGATCAAATGTGGCATAGAGGAAGGTGAGAACACCTGGAATACCAGAGAGGATGGAAAAGATGCCAACAGTTTCTCAACAGCCTCTCTAGTTGGCATGAGGTTTGTTTAAGTTTCCTTGGGACTAGGAAGACTGTTGATTTAGGTAACTGGCTTTTTTTTCAAGGTTTGCTTAAACCACCAAAAGTTCCAAACCAAAAACTCCTTAAACAGCAGGCCTTCTTATGCTACAACTATTTCTCCATAGCTCTGCAAGAGAAGAATTATTATAACACTCTCATTTAAAGGCTTAAAAAAAAAAATCAAATAATCAGTCAAGTTATAATTTTAAATTTGGAGCTCTCTAGAAACAGATGCTTATTTTCTTAGACCTCTGACTTCACTGAGTACAGTTTAAATTGATTATTATATACATCTAATTATTATCATTATTTATGGCTCTATTTAATATTCTTAGAGTTGCTTCACTTAATTTTTTAAGGTGATCTGAGGCAATGTGCAGGCACATGGTTAATAAACTCACCGTTTTTGCAGGACTACCAGTCATTCTGGGTGCCAGTCAAAGAACTGATCTCTGCCCAACAATCAGGATTGGCCAAGATGACTTACCAGGCAAGTAGCCTCCTGATTTTTTCAGGAAGAAGCTGCTTCTCAGAAACTTTATCAGGTCATATTCAGCTCTGTGACTGCACAATTCTCTAATTAAATTAAAATGAAAGTTACATTCTGGACATGAATATTTTTTCTTGTAGGCTTTGACCTGATTTCTCAGTTCCAAATAGAAAAAGCTGCTTCCCAAGGAATTATCCAGAGAGTAGTGGGCTCCACTTCTCTACAAGTGGCTTATAAATTGGGACCCAATGTAGACTTCAGGATCCCAACCAGGTAATGCCTTTTGTTGTTTGACTTTAAAATACATGTATTTTGCAATATTATAATTTAAGGGATAGATCCTGTCCCCAGCTAGATCACCTCAATTGCAAAGCTTCTGGAAGAGGAAAGAGGAGTTCAACTTTTTTTTCATTGCCACCACCAGACCAGACTGATTCTGTAACAGCAATTTCAGGGACTTGCACTTTCCTCTACCAATGATATTGCTCAAGGTGCCTCAAGATTTGCTGATAGAAAGGGATTCACCTCTAGGAATTGAAGCCAAAAGTTGTTGATGACTTGAAAAGAGATAGGGAGGCAAAGAAAAGATAACAGGAGGAGAGTGAGGAAAGTTTTCTCAAAACATGTTGACACAAAGGGATCTCTCTGGTTATGTAAGGATTGCAGAGACAGGGTGGGATAAAAGCTGACTGATTGTATGGTAAGGGTTTTTTTCTTTGCTTTTTGGTTAACTGGTACATGGATGTTCCTGGCTGATTTATGGTCACTTAATCTATAAAAGATGAAAACTGTTATTTAGCATGTTACAGTCAAGTTGCAATAGGAGTCAGGATTTAGGAATCTAACTGTGTTTGTGCTTTACAGGCCAGACTTGCTGCCGGTGAAGGAATAGAGACGGTACAGCAGGGCAGAGTTGTCTTTGCCAAACTTAGGCAAGTCTGGATTCTGGTCCAGCACCTCATGTAATTAAGAATGCCGTTACTTAGCAATTAATGGCAAGACCTTTAATTGGACTACTGTTTCAGCTAGGAATAATTGGAGTGCAAAGTGTTTCTGTCATACTGTGGCTATCACTGACAACTTTTGTTCGCTGCAGTCCTCTCTGGGTTCTACCTTCGTAGCCACCACATTAAGCTAGTTTACAGCTTAACTGGCTGGTTACATTGGACTCACGACTACTGTCCATCCCAGTGGCAAATCAAGGCTGCTAGCGCATAAATGTGAATCCAACCACAGTAAATGGGATCTTCATTTCACTAAAAATGAAGTGAAATGAAATCTCAGATTTTCAACTCGTGCTTCTTAGCTCAGAAACAGTCTGAGCTGTTATACAGCTATAGACACAAATTATCCCTGATCAAGCCTATAACAGCTGCGTTAATACACTGTGGCATCTCCGCTGACTGCTGCCACTGGGCTTGTTGGTTGGGTACGGTGCTGTAGTAACATGACTTTACCACATTCAAGACACTCATTGGTACTTCCAGTCAACACTGTGCTGTTACAGTGCAATGCTACCTCATGGTATACCTGAAATTTGCCCCTGGTTCAAACTAAAATGTCACCCACACTTGAGGTGAGTGTCTTGTCCAAGGGAATGGGTTAAGGCTTGAGTCCTGACAGTGCTGTAGTGCATCAGTGTGCTGCTCCTCTGTCACGGAGCCTGATCTTGCTGCTCTGATCCAGCGTTATTTCAGAGTGTGCCCCTCTCAGTAAGTTGACTCAGAAGGAGTGAAGTTGGCTGTAAGTAGCTGAGGCTAACATCACAGGAGAGGCACATCTTAGGCCATTTCCAATAATTTTTTTAAAAAACAGAACTCTCCACATAATCTTTATAATGTGGCACGGTAGGTGGGTTTTACTGGTATGAATTTGGGACAATGAAATGCCTGAGAAGCATTACGGGAGTTAGCAAGTTATGCAGAGCAAGGCTGAGCATCTTTAATGGCACGGGCATAGCTGTGGCTTTCTCAGACCCAGGCACTGCAGCAACCCCGAACTCCTGCTGCTTTTCCTTCCGGCCACCCCCCGCTATCCTTTATTCACACGGGGAGTATTTAACGGCAATGTAAATGTTTCCCGGAGTACCAGCGAGCAGCAGCTGCATCCCGCGGAAGAAGGGAAGGGGAGGAGAAGGGAGGGGGAGGGAGAGGAGCGGAGGGGAGGGAGGGAAGAGCCGC
>NW_009211993.1:0-33837 GCF_000690835.1 Fulmarus glacialis
GCGGGAGGCCGCCGGCTGCTTTCCCTCGCTCCTCCAGCTGTGGAAGTCAAGATCAGTGATGAGTGGTGCCGTTTTCGGGAATAAAGATGGGATAAAATCTAACTTTTATTTACCAACAATTCATGCCCTGATGAAAAAAAATAGCACCAAACCTTAACCCAGATTACGCAGTTAAATGTATCGAGCTGGAGGTAGCGTGGCCGTTTGCCAGACCTATGATCCATTAACCTCTTTAGCTCATTGTTGGCAGGCAACAATAGCACACGATCAAATTCTTATGTTTTAAAGGCAAGCCATTTTCTTTTCATAGTAAACTCCCCTCTCCTATGTTGCAATTAAAAAGGGTCTCTTCAACAATAAAAGCAATAAGAAAGAAATGTACTGTTGTTTTTTTGCTACTTTGTGTTCATTTTATGAGTAAAATCATTGTGCTATGCTTAAGGTAATATGTGCAAAGGTGGACATATGAAAAGCGTATGAAAAATTCTTACTTTATAACAAGGATTTTGGATAATTTTACCTTCACCGTTTAATTATGTATCATTTAGACTGTGTGCCATTTAAAGTTTTAGTTCCAGTTCTTTTACAGAGAGAAACTAAGCAAAACCCAACACAATCAAAATCAGAGTATGAAAATAGGAATATAGGGCCCTTTTTCCTTCCATATGTGTTATAGATGTATATACACGTAGTGTATATGCCCTTTAATCCAAATACATTCTGTCCGAAGTTACATATTCATACATAAATGTGTGTGCATGTGCACATGCTATATATATACACACACCCATTATATAAATAACATACTTCAAACTCATTAAAAAAATCAGTATAGAAAATTAGTATAGAAAAGAAGGAAAGCTAAAAACACAGCTCTCAACCCCCTGCTGAGCGCTATAAAAAAATGCTACCACTTGGAGGAGAAGTCATAGAATCACTGATACAGAAAGAATATGAAAGTTATACCTTGCACCTTATTCTTTACGTGAGCAACTTAGTAGAAATACATTTGTCAAAAAATGGAAGTACAATGTTTTCTGTTTTTTTTTGGCATAGGACATTTTGACATTAGGCTGTGGTTCTAATAGCCATGTTCCAAAATATTTGTTTTGGAAAGTCTGCATTCAGAGATGTTGAATCTGTCACTGCTTAATCGAGCTGTCTGTTCTGGGCATGGAAGATAATATGTGCAAAAAGGTGACTGATCCCATGAGGATCTGGGGAAAAGGAATGGGAAAGGTGATGGGGTTGGAGAGTAGGGCTAGCTGGGTGACAACAGTGAATACAAGAAGTTTGTATGTTACAGGGGAAACTGGGCATGGAAACAAAATGCCATCTCATGTGGAGGAGGCAGCATGAAAGAACACCGTCACCTCCTTTCTCATGGCCAGGCCGTGCTGTAAAACACATCCCATTGCTCATTAGGGGATGAGGAGTGTCGGATAACACCTACATCCTCTCAAGACCTCCACGCATTGCTTCTAAATCCTCTGTGGTTTAGGAAAAGTCCTCCCAAAAAAAACTGGGAAATGCTAAAAAATCTAAATTCACGGGACTCACCCACTTCCCAGAGGATCTTTCTTTGTTTTCCCGAAGGAGCAAGGTTTTAGGGGTGGTTTTTGTCACCCTGACCAACTCCTCAGACATAGTCAGCTGGCACCATACTGTCTTAGCCCAAAGAGAGGAAGGCCCAGACTCTTTGCTGGCTAATGTATGGTTTTAATCTGAGAAAATGAAGCCTTAATCCCATTTGCATTAAGATCAGTAACAAAATCAAGAAGTGACTGATACATTAGCAGAACGTTTCCAGTGCGTGAGACTGCCTGGCTTGAAGAGCAGACGTTTGGGATGGGAAAGAGATGTAAATCTACACTGTATAGTGTTACATTTAGACTATATTTCAACCTCTTGTGGCAAGAGTAGTCATTAATAGCTCAAAAATGAATGAGTGCGTATTGCTACTGTAGAGAGCCTGTTAAATATCGAAAGTAGGTATGTTTTAACCGGTTGCTTTTTCACTGTGTTTTCTTCACTAAGTCCAAAGTGTTTTCTCCTCACTTGAGAGTGCCTACTGTAATATGGGACAGGTACAGGGCATCACACACTGGTCCCTCTTTGCATATATTGTGTAGGATAATCACATTGATATTAGCAGAGGCAAAACTGTGATGTTCCTAGCTATCCAAGCTTCCTGCCTTTCACGTGGTACAGAAATAGCTGATATTTGGTAGCCATTATTTTCAGGAAATACAAAGTTGAGCCCTTTGTTCTTTAATGAAGTTATTTTTTTCATTTATTTCTTCTTCTACTACAAGGTGTATTATCCAATAGCTTTCTGTATTCATTTTCAGTACTGTAACTTTAAGAAGTATGTATCATTTATTACAAACAGGCTTTGATAATAAAATAATAATAAACAAAACCTGTCATTCACTGCAAAAAAAAGCCAGCAACAGTAGATAAGAATGGTAAGATTTGAACACCCAGCCTTCATTACACTTGCTATATGGCTGCATTGGCTTGTGATCTCATTGATCCCTTTAAACAAAGTGAGCTTTTTGATACTCAAGAGGGTTTTCTAAGAAAGTCAAAATGATGGAGAAAATGACATTGATTGGTACAGGATGGCTACTCTTCCTTATATTACGGTAAGGAACCAAGATAGTAGCTTGAGATGGTGGTGTTTTGACAAAATACAAAATTCAGTTTGCGAGCAAACATCTGACCATTAAAAGCCACACTGTTTTGTCACACACAGATACATGGTCTCAGTTGTTAAAAAATATTGTAGCTAATAGTAATAGGAATATATTCTGCATGCATTTTCAGTTTAAAATTCAAGTTTCAGTAATAGTTCTGGCAATTAGAATAAAGTGTTGTTTTTTTGTTAAACATCTGGTCTGTCATAAAAGTATGTTTTATGTAATTATATCCCAATTTTTCAAACTTGCATTCTGTTCCATGTGAAGTGTCTCATACCCCAACTTTTTATTAATTTATGGCAGGTTGCCTTATTTTTTGGAAAAAAAATTGTGCCTTTCAAGAACTTAATAAAAAGTTAAGGTGTTTAAGGATCTTACAGGATTATGTAAACTCATGTATTACAAGAATAGATACAATTTTTAAGAAAGCTAACTGAGATACTTCTGTTAGGTTGGAACTTGCTGTCATAATCCACTAAAAACATGCTTCACTGAATCCGTAAATACTACATTTTTGAGCTGTCAGCATATTATTGACTTTTCTGGCTTCTGCAAAGCGTTACATCAGAAGTCCCTTCCCCCATTGTTTTCATACCAGAAAAATCAATTCAAATCTTAGATATACAAAGCAACAAAGATAATCTAACCTTGATATATTTCAGAATTTATACCACCTTCTTTATTTTGTTGAAGCTCTGCTTTGCAGGCTTACCTGCAGCACCTGAGGGTTTTGACAACTCTTTCTAAATATACAGGAAACATACTAAACCATAATAGGTTGAGAGGCAGCTTATTTAAAATCGTAGTGAAATATGACTAGCATGTTGAAGAGAGAATTTCACGTTGGGGAAAAAAAAAAACAAAGATACTAGGCTCAGGATCAAATTCTGCCTTCAAATGTCCATGTATGACTCCCTTTAGGAAGAAAAAAACCTATATGCAAAGACCTAACATTAATTTTAATAGCCGAAGTTTGCATATAAGAGGAATAACTCTCAGCTATTTTACTGCCCCTTTCATGTTTCTTCCTGACACTGCCGTTATCTTACACTGCTTTTAGCTTCTTATAAGTTTGCTAAACTTCAGTGATTCAACCTGAAATTCTGTATGCTGGAGCTCTGCCTTGGGCTGCATGTTTTTAGCATACCCAACAAAAATGGCTTAGCTATACCTGAGAATGAGATTGAGGGACATTATTTTGTTTGATTTCTTGGTAATGCACTCCTCGTAAGACTTACTTTTTAAGAATTCTAGAACCTGCAAGTAATGGAGAAGAGACTTGTAAGTTGGCAGGGTGATAAGTATTAGTTTAGTTGAGGACTCCTTGGAATCTTCCTAAAAATCATTCAAATTTTTCAAGTTCGTGAACATTTGGAAGTTCCGTTCACACATGCTAAATAGCAGGTTTTTAGAGTTATGCAGCGAAATGCGTATGTTTAGCTGTTCTCCAGCCAGGTGTATTCAGATGTTGCCTGGTTTTGCCTCTCCCAATGCTGTTGTTCTTAAGCAACAGGCTCTGTCTTTCCTCTGCTCTTAATTTGGTTAGCGCCGAAGTTGCACTGAGAAGGAGGCTAGTTCAGTTGAGCACAGGAGCGTGAGAAGCCTTCCCTGGGTTTCTTGGGACCGGGGAGCTGGCAAAGATGAAGTGACAGGGATTTCAGCAGTAAAAAGTATGGGAGAAAGATCTGAGACCTGGGAGGAACTGGTAAGGAAGAGACTGAACTCGGATGACTAAGTGCTAGGTACAGGAACGGAGCATGGGAAGAGTCAACAGATCTGTCTGTGTGGCAGTCAGATGGGAAAACTATGTGAGAAGTTTGTAATTTTGGATATGCTGATAAGGAAAAAGAGGAAATCTAAATACTGAAGAGCGTAGATGGCTAAGTGAAAAAAGTCAGGTGGAAACAAGCCAGTGAAGATGTGAAGATGAGAATGAAGTCCCAGAAGTGGGGGAGAGAGCGAGAGAACTGCAATAAGACATGAAAGCAGAAAAAGAAACAGAAAAGTCTGTAATACTAGAGCATACTGCCATGCAGATCTTGGAAATGAACCAACATTCCAAACCTCAGCATTTCGCTGTTATCAATAAATATCTGTGAAACCTGTTGGCAAAGTGTGCTCCTCACTCTCCTCTGATGCTGCTCTACACAAGGGGTGACCATCTGTTACCATTATCAATCCTGACATTAGCTCTACTGGCAGAAACATATCCTGTAGGTCTAACTTCCCAACCTCAGTGATGAACCTTGTTGGTATCAGGCCATTTTTTGAAACATTTATGTTCATTCTTCTTTGAAGAATAGAAAAGGCATGGAAAATAGAAAGGAAGAGAAAGAGAGAGAGGAAGGAACAGGAAAGGGAAGAATTCTTATTACAATAAAGTGTTGCTGTCATGTATTAGGCAACATGAGAACTGAAGTCACCTTCACTAACTCTATTCATCATCTTCTTCCCTACTTGTGGATATACATCATAACACAGTTTAAAATTATAAAACCATGTACTCTTTTTTCTTCCATCAGCATAGGACATCTACCACTGCAGAAGATGAGTCCTGCTCAATGACTAAGCAGTTGTGTAATGTTTTGTTTTATTTTCATTGGCCTTTGGGCAGATCAGACACTTTTTACCAATTTATTCAAACTCTACTGAGAAAAAATATTAGTTGCATCTTCAGAGGATTTGCTCTGATACCAGTCAATATGGCATCAGCATACCTCACAAATGAATATTAATTTACTTTCACAGTGCTTCCCATTCCCACTGTAGAGATGAGAACTGAACAAATTAAAGCAAGAGTATCTACCAATTCTGAGTGTAAATGTAAATTATCTAGGAATTAGCATTTTACTTTTTGAAAGGCTATTGTGTGCTCACTTCAGCTGAGAGGTGAGCACTTGCACAAATGAGACCCAGGCTTTTAAGTAGGGCATCCAAAAATAAAACACTCAAAACTTGTGAGAAATATGTGAACAGTTCAGTTTTGGTGACTTTTCCAGCCTACCGCTGGAACTTCCCAGCAATGTAAGGGGATAGTATCCTGCTCTTCATGTCACCATTCAAATAGTTTGAGAATGAAACATTCATTGAAATGCACACTGAAACTTCTTTCGCTGTATATGTTCTAAAAAAAAAAAAAAAGGCAGAGAGAAAACAAATGACAGCATTGTTATAAGGCATATCCCACTTTATCCCCAGAAATAAGTCATCCTGAGGAGAGGTCCTGCAGAAACAAAAAATATCTTCACAATCCATGTACGAGTTAAACTGGAACGTATCTATGCGTCATAACTGAGTATTAGTTCTTCAAGCACAGTGAAGCTCTAAATCCTGGAATAATCTGCTACTTAAAAATTTGCTGAACATTTATTTTGGAGCCAAACTGGAAAAGTTTGTCTACTGTCTAGAAGCGCCTGGAAAATTTCCAGGTTTGAAGTCGACAGCCCACTTCACTTTTGGTGCTGTCATCTCATTATTTTGAGGACTTAAAATATTGCACTTATAGGGGGAGAAAGGATCCGAGCAGAGCTAGAAGAGAGAGGGAAATTGCTTGGAATTGCTGAGGGCTGGAAGCCTTTCCTTCTCTCTCCAACAGCGATGCCAGGATAACCTTTCCTGTTTTCTGATTTGGAACAAGCATTGAAGAAATATGAAGTATAAGCATTTCTTCCTTTACTGTCCACAACAAGAAATTTCTTTTGCTAAACTATGTCTTCAGAGAACTTCAATGGGACAGAAAATGTTACAGTTATTTTCATATTCTTTTCCACTGAACCTGAAAACCAAACTTAGCTTAACAAGGACTGATTGATATACAATAGGGGGCTCCTTTTTCTCTGCTAAAACCCTCAGGTGGGGACGTTTATCTGTGGGAAAAGAATCATTAAGTGAATATTTCCTCTGAACTGATCTCTTGTTGGCTAGGATCTTGTTGGCCAGGAATCACTTTGCTAAACCAAGACAGACAATCACCTGATTCATCTGTAATCCAAAAGCAGTCTAGGTAAGGTCAGGGCTACGGGGAATAAAGCTAAGGACCCTGTTTTTTTCATCATTTCTGTAACCACCAGCATTTCTGTAACCACCACTTTTCTAAGTTTACCCGTTCTGTTGGAGCCACACTGCAGACTGCTGCTCTGAACTTTGACTGAGCCACGTGCCTATTTGAAGCCACAGATCTCAATCACAGTGGAGAGATGTTGCAGAGCTGGGCCCTCTGCTCTTCTCTATAGAATTCAGAAAATTCATCATGCACATCTCGGCACCCTCTCCTTGCTGATGTGTTTTCCTCCTTGAACTGTCCATCCACAGCAAGCTCTGGACAATGGAAGAAGCTGAATTTCTTTAACTCAGACTCTAGATTTATGGAAAAAAACCAGTAAATATATACAAGTATGTGTTGAATAATGTATTTCAGGAGCTGCCTGTGAGCGTGACTGTTTACATTTACTTCCGTATTTAACAGATTTTTTTTTGTAACAAATCCAAACACTCAGCATCACATGCTTAGTAAATTTGCATTTCATAATACATGTAGCTGGCAGAAATAGAGATAAGTGGCACCTGCATTGCAGGTGACATGCTATAAAGTGCACATAGTCCTTCTAGATGCCATATTTAGAAGCTGGTGTACCAATTAATCTTAATCTTTCAAGTCCAACTTTGGTAATCTGATCTTTGGTATTGTTCAATTTTCCCTAAAGAGACACACATCACTAAATACATGCGTTCAGTCTCTATACATTTAGGTATTGCGGAACCATATATTACCCTTTCAGAGTAATTTAGAAGCACTGATGCCCCTGGAGTCTTGCTGGTAAGAATGGAAGGGACATGTGTCATGTATCCCATTTCCCTCCTGGCTCAGACATATGACAAATAATGCCATTCATAATGGGGTTAGATCTACCAAGATCTCTTTTAGAAGCTTTCTTCCTATGTAATCTAACCGGAAAGCCACCGTAAAATTTGCTTGATATAATGGCTTGGTATAAGTTTCATTTCCACCTCAGTATGTTTATGTCCACCTAGAATGTTTTTTGTTTCAGTATTATCATTTAATGATCTCTTTCTTCTTTCTTTTATTTATCCACTGGTGTATTTATGGACCTCAATCACCTCCCTTTCTGCTTCATTTTTCTATATATTTTCCTACCAGGAAAACAGTTTCAGGCTCATCCTGAAAATTGGGCCTCTTCTCCTGTTTTCTTCCATAGCCTTCTCTGCACCTGTTCTCTTTCAAGGTTACCTTTCCCGACCAGAAAACTCAATACTGTATTGCAGCCGAGGTTTAACCAGTGCCTAGTGTAATGGTACCGGTGCTTGCCTGTCTTTCATGGATTCACCTTCTGCAATACATTTTCATTCCGTGTTTACCATTTTTATGCTGCATCACACTGGCAATTCATTCATTTGGAGATTGACTATCACATCCCATTCCTATAAAACATTTCCAGCTGATAAGCCTCCAGCATACCAGAGAACTTTTTATTATTAGCTCCACGCGCATGACCTTGAATTTCAATCTAGTCCTATTTCTGTTCATCCAGATCTTTTGGTATTCAGTTCTGATCTCCTCTGTCCTACCTTCCACATTCATGGCATCTGCAAACTTTATCATTACGGATCTAAAACTGTGCCAGATTGAAAAAAATAAACCAGAGAGAGTTCCAAGATCGTGTTCTGAGGAACTTGACCACGAACCACCTTGATACTACTATCTGAAACATCTGTGTGCTGCTGTCCCTAAAAATACATCTTTGCCAATTTTACAATTTCTCTATTCATTCTAATCTTTTTTCCAGAATTACTAGTAGCATCCCTGGTGCTACTATATCAAATATACCTATCCGATGACTACGTTGACTGGGAAAAAAGTTACACTGTCAAAGAAATATAAATCTCATAATAGTTCT
Source organism: Fulmarus glacialis (assembly GCF_000690835.1). Classification (NCBI taxonomy): domain Eukaryota; kingdom Metazoa; phylum Chordata; class Aves; order Procellariiformes; family Procellariidae; genus Fulmarus; species Fulmarus glacialis. The sequence goes on from NW_009211993.1 coordinate 8,618, forward strand.
CAAAGAGAGAAGGGATGGTTGTCACATTGTTTTTATTGAAATGACAATGCTTTTTCAGCTGTGTTAAAAAAACCGTAAAACTGAAAACACCAAACCTCTTTGTGGCTGCTTGGATATTCAAGCACAACAAAACTTTCGATTTTGATGCTAAAAGAGCTAAATACTACACTCTGTGGTATGTGGGGGTTCTATGAAATCAAGGCAATTCTTTCTAGTTCTCTATCTGTGGACGACTGTAGTTTTCTGAGAAACTTACCTTTTGAGCTGAAATTTTCAATGAGTTAGATGAACTTATGGCCTTTCACTAAAATCCAAGGGTGATTTCTTTCACTGATTTCGGTGGAATCAAGATTAACTAGTAGAAATAAATAAGTCACTTTCTGAAAAAGTGACCAAATCAAACCAGGTCTCTTGTCATAACAGGAGAGGGAGGAGTGAGGGAAAAGATTAATTTCCCCAGGCATTTAACAAAAAGACAAATTGACTTTTGTTTTGTTTTGAAGAGCTCTAAAGCAGCTGTGATACAAAGAGTAAAAAAGACATAGAAGTAGGTCATGACCTAACCAAGAATTATCTACAATATGCAATAATTTCATAAATATTCTCTGAAGTCCTGTAGGCAGGATTACTATGGTTGGCAGTGATTATGCAATGTTCCCATAAGATCTTTTTACCAATTAATTATGTATCTCCGAACACACTTTTCATATAATGTAGGATATATGTTGTTTCCTACCCATTTCCATTACATTTTCTGTCAACATAATTCATGTATCTGTATTTCTTTTGTGACTGATCATATATATTGCATAGAGTTTGAAGTGGATTATTAAAACATTCATGTATGTTGTATAATTTCTTTTGTACACAGCTGCATGAACTGCCAGCGTTACCAAGTCTTGAAGAGGGTTTTGGTTTTTTTTTTTCAATAGTTTGGGCTTTCTTTTATGGCTTTATATGTATATTTCCAAACAGAGAAAAAAATATTCTCATATTCAGCCTAAATAAGCATTTTAGCAGGCATAAGTTTTGCTTTTTCTTGTCAGAGCAAAATTAGATATTAATCCAATGCCAACGAGAGTTTAGAAGAATGTAATTCAGACACCAGATTGCAAAGTGCTTTTAAGTACTCCTGCACTATTTCCCTAAAGAGATTGGTCTCTTAACACGCTGAAGGGGAAGAGCTAAAGAATACGCAGTCGAAATACAGAGAATATTTCTCTTCTGCTAATTTATTATGGTGAATTGACATGTTGAAGGATGACAAATAGGGCTTTTTTTCCATCCACACAGTGCTTCCCATTAAAATGTGAATGTTTTCTGTATGAGTGTCAAGAGTAACACATTTAATTACACAAAAGCCATGCGTCGTGTGTTGTGAAGGTAATATGGAGCACAAGAGAAAAGATATTGCGTATTGTTGAGTAAAATGTTAAAGAGGTGCCAGAGGCCTGCACTTTAAAAGTGAGCCTCTGCAGTGTTTGAACTCATTGAAAAAATAATATTTTTTTTCTTCTTAAAGGTAGCAGTGGAAAAATTGTATAGACTTTGTCTGGCACAGAAGTTTATCAGAGTGTGGAATGTTTGGCTAAACAAGGTAAGACAACTTAATGGGTCTAAAGTCACTATTTTCTTTCAGCAGTTATTTCTGTTTCTTAGCCGAAACCAACCTTTTTGTATTTTACCGTTCAGGGTCTTTTATTTAAAGTGCTTTGTCATGTTTGTGTGCTGTAAGATCCTCTGTTTTGAGTGCTGACCCTTTGTAGTTCATAAACCTTTTGCATTTATGCTATAATTTTCTTTGAAGTCATCGCACAAGTTGATATCTTTTGGTTTAATGCAATTTAATAATACAAATCCTTTAGAGCACTAGTTCTTATTCACTTCTTTTGTGTGTCCAGATCATCTTTTAGTGCCTCCATTTAGTGGTTTTTACTGGATCTGAGTATGTTAGCTGAATGTACTACTACATAACGGCAGGAGTCTATCTGAATGGATTTAGCAATCTCTCTCTCAATTGTGGGGATCGGGTTCATGCCACGAAACCACAGACAGCATTCGAAGCTGTGCCAGTGTTTGAAGGTCAAAAAAGTTGGGGTGACACTCCCAAGGAGAACAGGGTAACCCAGCCTACCTACCTGTGTGAAGCCACGCAGCAGACATTACCCCGGCAGCCAGGGAGACGTCAGCTACGAGGGAAATAGCCAGTTAAGGATGACTGCGAATGAAGTCTGCTCATTGAAAGGGTTGCTGGCAACATCTTACGAACAGGGTGCCCTTCCCCGAATGAACTAACCCTGTTGTTATGAGGGGGTTGTGTGTGTCGCCCAGCGCTTGTGAGGCTGAGGGGAAACGTTGCCAGCAGGGCGAGGGGCTGAGTGGGTGAGCTGAAGCAATTGAACAGCCAGACGTGAGGATGGTTTTACAGCCTGTCAAGGCACTGTTCAGCTGAGAGAGGCCATCAGAGAGCACCTGAGAGAGAAATTCTGCAATTACGATCCATATAACAGAAAGGTGGTTTTGTCCCAACCGTTTCTTGACGAGTTAAAAACTAATCATGAATGGTTTTATTCTGTATAATTAACACGAAGAATGAAGGGTATTAATTCAGCAGCCTGTAGTGCTACAGTAAGATATATTAGGCTTAGGCAGAAATGGCAGTGTGGAAAGTCATTGATACCCTTGAACACACAGCAGCTACCTAACCCCACGTATCGATAAGCCCAAGTAGCTGCTGCTGGTAGATCAGACAAATCAGAGTTGTCTCTCGCAACCTGAATGAAGAGAAGCAATGGTCTCTTTAAAATTAAGGGCTGCTTTCATTTCAGCAGTACTTTGTTTTTCTAAATAAGAATATTTCTTCATGTCTGTTTAAAATGGTCAATCTATTATGCTTATTTTGTGTCTCATAGTGCCCTTTCATGTGTCTCTCACTTTGTATCTGTTCATTCCTTCAATATTCAGTAATATCATGTGAAAGTATTATAGTAACACAACAATCAATGCAGAAAGCAAGTTTTTGAAACATAGTGGCAGGCACAATAGATACTTATTTTTCATATTAAGGCACATATGTCTTCTTGAAATAATTATATACAGTTTTCACCCAAGGATGTGATATGCCGCTGAAATAGTCCACTAGAGCTTATTGTAAATGGTATTTTTGCAGCTTGTTTCCTTACACTTTTGTCATTCTGCACTTGATTTAGAAAGAGATTCATGGAAAGTCATAATTATTTTAAGAAGGCAGCAGGGAAAGTGTTCTTTCACCATGTCTATAAATCTTTACTTATGCTCTACAGAGAGCTCTGCTCCCTATGTCTGCTTTAACAGTGTAAGAGGAGTATATCATAGTGCTTCGAGTTGTCAGAGGTCCGGGAATCTTTGTAATATGAGATTGCAAGTGCAGACAATTTCATTGTAATAGTCCTGGCAACAAAGAAAAAAGGATACCAATTCAGCTGGCAAACTGACATGATAGCAAGGGTATGTTCTTCTATAGACTTAAAATATGTGTGGGGTTGGAATGTGAATATATATATATGTACGTATAGACACAAATATATATACACATATATATGTATAGCAAGGAAGCTAGTAAATCTGAGACTTAGAAAAGGAGATGACTACTGAAAATATGGACTATTTGGGGAATAATATTTCTGGAGGAAAGAAGAATGTAAAAATTGCTCCCCACAGAATGGTAAATAACTGCCTTTCAGAAGAAGAAAACACTGTTTCTCTTGATGAAGTCCACAGCAGATAGCAACTTGGGCTATTGCTTTTCATTCTTCTAAATGCACCTTTTCAAAAGACAATTTTCCTTTTCTTTTTCTCTTCTGCAAGGAACAATCCCTTTGTAAAGCTTACAGCCCATGAGAGCACAAGTGTAGTTCTGGTGGTTAAATAGGGACACAGATTTCTTGTGGGGGTTAGGCATCTTTTTCACTGGAAATCTGGAGAGCGGTGTAGAGAAATAATTGTCAGGAATTTATTGGGCATAGCTAATTCTGCTTTGGTTAACAGTTAAGCTAAATGACTTTTTATTGTCCTGCCACTTTTTTCTTTTTTTAAGTTCCCTATGAGATCATGCTGGTAAGCAAAAACACCTGAAAGATATTAATCAAAAACACTTTGTTTTAAGAGCATCACAATATTTACTGCCTCTGTTTATGTAAAGCCACCTTATGGTCATTTGTAAAGAATTAGCTGTCCAAGAATGGATGTCTCAAGGACCTGTCTATAGTCTTAGTGGTTGTTCTGCAACATAGGTGTGTTGCACAGTAAATATGGTATTCTGAGTGCATATTAATGATATGAGGTGAGAATGAAATAAAAAGAACAAGAAATATTAAAATTGCTGGATTCTGACATTCAGACATTTAATTTTCATACATTATTTTTTAAAAAGGAAGACCTAAATAATAAAAAAAGAAAATTTAGAGAAAGCTGAGAAAGATAAAAATTAGGTCAGTCAGAAAAAAAACAGCTGGAGTGCCAATACATTTTTGATGGGTTGCAGTCTACAATTTTCAGACATGTGAAAAAATTTGAATATGTCTTAGTGGTTATGTAAAGAAAGCTTTACCCATTGCTATATCAGATATTTAAGTATAGCTCTCTCTCCTTTCTTTTCCTTTTTTTTTCATTAACAGTATGACTAAGAGTTATTAACGTCTGTCACACTCTTGCCTCATCATTTGCTTTTTATTCTTTAAGTATGAAAAACATATATAGTGTAAGTGTGTATCCTTCCTGAGTGAAAAGTTTGCAATAAAAACTGTTTTATTTACACTGGGGTAAAATCTAGGAGTATTCTTTAATGTCAGTCTTTCATAATGGCCTTTCAACTGAAAAAAATATATTTACATGTAGGAGATTTATTCAGCAGATTAAACCACTTACTATTTTTGTTACCTCAATAGAACACAAAGAAGTAATAATTTTGCTGAAGCATGTTATACTTAACTTAACAATTTAGGAAAGTGTGTAATATTCTATATACTTAGAGTATTCAGTATTACAACATGAAAATGTCCTCTTTGTAAACTGAAAAATAGCCTTTCTTTACAAGAGGTCCACACAACAAAATTTATTTTGCCAACAAATTTTATATAAAATACTGAAGTATTTCTAATGATTCCCTGGTGCCAGGCTTTGCTAAACGATCTTATTAACAGTTTTTTTTTTCCCAACAATGTGCAAGTAGGGGTGTTGGTGCCATTGGCTAGAGGCGCTAGGATTTCTAAGACCTAGACAAACATAAGATTGCCACAAACTTGGGAGAACCCACTTTTGTAAGACTGTTGGTACTCATTAGCAGCCTAATTTTTATTACTGATTCTGTAATCCTCCTCCTATTATTGTCAATGACTTAGTCAGACCTGGTCACTTTTGAGATCATGAAAATGTCCTGAAGTGTTAAGTAATGGTTGTTAGCATTAGAAATATTCTAAGGTGAATCTGGTTATTTTTCTCTGTTCCTTAAGGAAAGATCATAATGAGATTCATTGTGTCTCATTGAAAACATTTCTTATACCAAACTTCAGTAGGTTCAGACATAAAGTTTTCTTTTTTCTCTAGATGCCGGCCTCACATAGAACAGAGGCTTATTCAGGCAATCAGAAATCTCATAGACCTAAGTCTGTGTAGTGGTCCCCAATCTTAAGACTGAAATAACAGCTTATATCAGTCTTAGCCATGCTGAAGACTGTCAAATAAATCCACCTGAGGATTCTGCTATAGCTGCCATTCAGGTTAGGACACAGACCTTCTCATACTCCAAATAGATGTGCCAAAGAAGTATTTATTCATTACAGTTCAAAATCTTTACTGAAACAGATCACTTGCCAAAATTAATGGGAATTGCATTTGTCTAAGGACTATATACGTCACATGTGCAGGACTAAGATGTTTCCATCTGCTCTCAACCCTTAGTACTCAGCTTCCAAAAAGACTCAAACTTTGCAATATATTTTCCTTAATATCTATCTATGTGAAGTTTTTCTTAATTAAAAAAGTACAACCCAATTATATTTTGTATGTGTGGATAGTAGAATACATAAACAGAAGAGAAAAAGCTTATATTCAACCATAACAGGCTTTCAAAGCAATTTCAAAGAAACAAACATCATATGTCATGCTTTTTTTTTTTTTTTTTTTTTTAATGACATGCCAAGCTGTTCAAGCTTGGCTTTTCATTCCTCTGGTAGTAAGATAGCTGCTACGTTAGCTAGCTCTCCCATATAGGTGATTTAGGCAAGATTACAGTTTGGTGCATTCAAAGTGGAATCGACAACCAGTTCAGAGAGAGGAAGAGTGGGTTTCTAATATGAAAAATTGTCTGCTTCCTCAAATTTTACCAGTCATGTCATGTTACATTAGACAGAGTAATAGAACATTAGCTGTGTAATGAGACATGACTGCTAAAATGTAAAGGAGAACACACTTTCAGATTGGCTCGTCCTGTTGAAAGTGATAACTTGCACCTAATCTGCAATGCTTGTAGATATTATGCAAACCAGCTGTTTGTGAATTCCAGATCATTTGGAAATTGGAAGATGTGTCAGATACATTATCAACTTCTCAAAACATTTCTGTATCTTACTTTTGGTTTCTAGATAAAAGGAGGTTTTTGAGAAACACAATTATAAGTTATTTTCATTTAACGCTTGACAGTTTTTCTTAGATCCTTTGGGCCAGAACTTCAGTTGAATGAAAAAGGGTTTTGTTTTACTGAAGTCAACAGAGTTTCAGACATTTAAACAATTATAAATCTACTCTGTTTTAGAGGTGCAACTGCATAAAGTTTTACAGTACTTAACAATGCAGTAGTTAATAATGTTTGTCCAAAATTGTTTTTTCCTTGTTATAAGTTTCATTGCAACTAAAATATTTCATAGAAACTCTTCATAGACATTTTATCAGGAAACAGGAAGGCAGAGATTTTAATTTCAGATTATTTTGAGTAAAGATCTGAGTAAAGATCTGACCCTTGAACTTCAAGGTGTGAGGCATGTTCTTTAACCAGTGAGTTGCCAGATGGTCTGGTCTGTTCCATGACAGATTTCAAAAGGTTTTCTTTCCTCTCCCCTCTCAATCACTAGCAAACAAGAACGAATTTCAGACCCTTGATGTTTTTTGTGTGCTATAACTGTGGTTTTCAACCATATCTCACAGGAAATGAAACCAGCTGTTTCAAAATCTGAACATTTCCAGTATTTCATCTTCGCAGTGCTACTACTTGTCACAGCAATGCTCTGCATCACGTGGGAAACCTTTAGAACTCGATCACATTCATAAGTTGCATTTTGTGTCTGGAAAGGGAGAACAAAATGGTTGGCATCTCATAATGGACCCTTAAAAACTAGGCACTAGATTTTTGACCGTGTTGAACAACACTGACACAATAAATGATGAAAATAACCCCAGCAGTGGGAATGTGAGACTAATTTGCCTAGTAGGAAGAACATTAAAAAAAGGAAAGATTACATATACGGAAATGCATATCTAGAGAAAGTCAGGAGATGCAAGTTTCTAATGTTATCAAATCAATCTGCTCATTATGGCCCTTACATCTAATATTTAGAAAAGTGATTCTACTTTCAAGCACTCCAGTTTATTCAGAGTGCTGCCATTTTATTAAGATATGTGTGCTAGGCAAACCTAGCTTCCTCAGAAATCACTAGGAATAGTCAATCTCATAAACAGCAACTCATACTTAGAACAGGAAAAAGTCCCAAGAAAAAAAGAGATTGATTTTTGCAACGCTGATTGAAGATAAACATTTAGAAGGAAAACAGTACAGACTGAGTCTATGAACTGTTATGTATGTAGTTTTTGTGAAAGTTTCTCATTTATTATTACTGTGCAATTTCAGTCTTATATATCTATACCAACCATAATTTAGCATTAGTGTAGATGAATTGCCAATACTTGGCTTCCTCTGAGCAGAAAATGCCAAACTGCTGAGCTGAATTATATTATCAAGCAATGTACAAGTTTTTAGCTGTTCTGTCTTTATTCACATCTTGGGAATCCCATTGCTAAATCCTCACATAGTATTTTGAAAGAACACCCCTTTATGACTATATTTTTCCTACATATACTTTTTATTTAAGTTGAAGATGTCTATGCTTAACTTACATTTTTAATAGCAGTGAAATCCTTTGGGTTCTTATTAGATGGAATCTAAGCACAAAATTATCTCATCTGCTCTGCTGTACAGATCTTTTATTTGAAGGGTAAAAAAATCTCTTTTATGTTTGCAGTTGTAGTTACAGACTGATATGCTCATGTCTTTACATTGCCAAAATGACCAAGTTTTATACATGCAGTTGAAGTCACAGTCAAGAAGGAAAAAAATGAGAGGAGAAATTAATGTATGGTTTCTTTGGATCCGGGTTTAAAGTTCTGCAGTTACAGACCTCTTAGAATTTGTATTCATAGAACGGATCTTTGTCCAAGTTCTGGTACCATTTCTTTTTTCTTTTTGTGAGGGTTTTGCATTGATCTTAGTAGAAGCCTTGCACTGGAAACAGATCCAGAAGCAGGACTAACCATCAGACCGTGTTTAGGACATAGATACTGTAGCTGTAAAGAGAATTTTATTGTAAAAAGATAGCTCCAAAAGGCTACATGCCTGGCCTTACTTCCAGCAAGGCAATTTGTTTACAACTTCTTAATATAGATTTCATCATGGTAGGCATTTAAATATACAAAAGCAGAATTTGGAACTGTATTTTCTGGGCAGCTCATCAAAGCCAAGAAGGAAACCCATTATAGACCCTGTCTGAAAGCCATCTTTCCTAGTGTATTGACTTATGGTGCTGACCAGAAATTGGCTAACTGTGATGTCTAGACTAAGGGAGAGTTAGAGACAGCTGTCACTGATAAAAAAGAAGAAGAAGAAGAAGAAAAAAGTGATGTTGGAAAAAAGAGTAAGACTCATTAAGTTATTAGGCTATGTAAGTGCAGGATCTCTTTTCCATCTAATTTTTTATTATTATTATTATTATTATTATTATTATTATTATTATTATTATTATTACTACTACTACTACTACCACTACTACTACTATTTTACTTTATTTTATTTCAATTAACTACTACTACTACTACTACTACTACTACTACTACTACAGGTAGATGCACACACATTTTAGTTGCAGGGGATTCCATTGTAAGATTACTAATGAAATATGCAGTGATTTTTGTGGGAGTGCAACATCTTAAAAATCACTATGTAATATAGAGATACAGAGTCTTTCTCACTGCAGGCAACAAAATAAAAGAAAAACAAATATAAAAAAATCTAGGCTACATAATTGAAGTTCCTCTTCATTATTCTGACATTAGCTAGCCTCAGGCTTTAGAGTCTGCTCAATTGTAACGTATTGTTAAGATTTCTGTTGGACCAAGGAGAAGATAACACCTCATTGTACTTTGTTGTTTGCAAGATTTTAACAAAATAACATCTGCTATTTAGATTGTGGATGATTTAATTTTTAAACACTTGTTCCCAACCTTTAATTTTCTGCAAAACAACCACATAAATTATTAATTCATCTATATTTCCTCAAGGCGAGCTAGACTTAAGGTCCTTCATAAATATTTAAGAATTCCACTGCAAAATAAACAAAAACTTTCACTTAACTTTTAATTGCAAGTCCCCAAAACCGGCACAGCATCATCAGTAACAGTAAAGAGAAAGAGTTCAGGTAGAAGCACATTTTTGTGAAAGGATCCGGCCTTTTTAACTTGTGGAAATTCAATGTGCTTTTGAACCAAGTTTGCAAAACATGCATTTGATTAGCAATAAACACCAGAAAAAAAGGGCCAGTGTTCACATCTAATCCATTCTTGACTTGAAAGGCTCTCTAGTGGTTCCCAGGAGCATGAAGTGCAACACACATGTACACCTGTGTATATGCTTTCTCCAGGAAGACATCTGTCGGTATTAATACGCTGTACTCTCCAGGCCCAAATCTGAATTGCTGTTTAATTCTGGCACTGGATCTGAGAAGTGAAGGTGGTCTGAAGCTTCAGGGCTAGCCTAACGTAATCCCAGCTGCCAACTTCTCCCCTTTGCCCAAAGGAATTTTTCTAAAAACTATGGATCACTGCATTTGCTATAACTCACCCCATCACCAGAATAGTCCTCACCTGCTGGATAAAACAGCTCTCCGAACCCTTTGCAGTGGTACAGAGATCACAGCAAAATTAAGATCTGGGTCCTATGAATGAAGACAAATTTAATTATAACCTTTTTGATATAGTATTTTCTTTTTGCAAAATGTGGTTTTCCATAAAATTTGTCAGGATTTTTCCCATATTGCACATGAGAAAAATACTTTAGAAACATATTTCAATGTTTTCATGTTTCAGTATTGCTTTGAGAGAGATCTAATATTTTGAAAATATTTATTAGTTGAATTTATGTATTTAGGCATAAAAATCATCTTTAGAAACTTTTTTTTTACCCTCTAAGATAAAATCAGTGAATTGATTTTGAAGGTTCAGGTCATACCTCACTTAATTTAAGAAATAACTTTATAGAGACAGTAACTAAACAAAAGTTTCAGTCATTATTCCAAAGGAAGCAAAAGAAAAAGACTCTGCCATAAAATGCAGAAACCCAGTGTCAGCATTTTCAGTTTTCCTCTAGAAATGTAATAAAATTATTTCCCTAAAAGGTTAGACTTGATAAAAAGTCCAAGCCTCTGTAAAAGCGGAGAAATCAAAACACTCTGCACAGTATGGAAGAGCTTCAGCTGTAACTACTTTTGCTCTTTGCTTTCTCTTCCAGTCCCACGCAGACCATTTTGGCTGTCGTTCCTCACAGGTATGGAGTCATCAGGTCTGACCGTTCTCTCATCTTTCCAGTGCTGTCCAGAACTAATTCCAAGGAAGTACCCAAAATACGGGGATGGGAGAGTGCAGTAAGGAAGATTTAAAACAGGCCCATGAAAGTATTCCTCCTGCCTTGCCATATGGATATTGATTTCTCTCCCTCAGGCTGAATATAATTGCCTGCTCTAATTTAGCATTGATCTACCCACCCAAGTTTCTTAAAGCACTACACAGGCATCAATTAAATTGTTCCTAATACCACCTTTGTGAAGCAGGATAGCTATAATTATTCACACTTAGACGATGGTGAGGGGTGAAAAGTGATCCGTTCTGAGCTATGCAGTGAAACAAGCCAGGATTAAAGCATGAGACAATTATACCATGCCATGTGCCCATTATCAGATCATTCAGAGTTTTTCTAAAGGCAAAATATTTGCTCATCTAATGATTTAGGATTTCATTGAAACATACTTCGTTAGATAATGAGTGTACTGCGACTGCTGCTGATCATATCAGATGTGCCTATTGCCTTGACTTCTACCCTTCCTGGGATTTTTCCACTGTCTTATTTTTTGTCTTTTTCTTCTATCCACTCTGGTTAAAATGTAAGAGGCTTTTATTTCCTATGGTTCAGCTCTTGGCACTTGATTGTTGGTTTGTTCCCTGATAAGAACTTTTATGCATTATTGTATGCAAGAAATAACACCTCTTGCTATTGAGGATGGCAAATGGCGTTTTGCGGCTCTGCTTTTTAGTGTCATTTTATTTAGTAGTTCAAGAGAAATCAGCTAGGGTGCTAATGAGGAGAAAAAAGTACAAAGTATTTCATATACACATCCAAGAATTAAGAAAAATTACAAGTTCTAGGATATTTACTGGGAAAGCCCAATGCTAAGGCAACACATGGGTTAGATAATTCTTTGAATCAGATAGTAGCAATAAGCCAAAGTCAGACTGGATATCAGATTGAATTTAGCCAGCTCCTCTATGCAATAAATGACTTGTAGTCAATGAAGAGAAAAACACAAACAAAAAACCCCACCTAGCACACTATTACAAGGCTTGTAACCCGCACAAGGGCAAACATTTACAGATTTGTTCAAATGTAAGGTGGACATGACCTTTAACATGCTGATTCTAGCTTTATCTGAGAGAAAAAGAAAATCATATTGATATTGGAAAGCTGTACAATATGTACAAACTTTAATTATCAGCTATGCTACGCTACCCAATGCTTACACAGAGAAACCACAGGAAGGTCAATAACACAATGCTTATCATTATTTGACCTCATTTTGCTACACTGCTTGACTTGAACAATGTAAGTCTTTGTGGTTTTGGCCAAGAAATTCCTATTTCAGAGAGTCCCCTCTGGGCTGCACTTAGGGCCCTGGCTTAGCTTTAAACATGTTTATAATATGAGCCAAATCGCTTTAGGCTTCACTATTAACATTCTAGGAAATTAGGGACATAGCGTATAAACTCCTTAGGCTGTTTCTTCTGAAGCATACATTTTTCAGCATAAGAGATGCAGGAGAGGTTAATGAATTCACTCTTGCCTCCTGATGAAGCAAGGTGATGGAAATTAAGCAGTGTTTTCTTGCTCTGACCTTACAAATGTGCAACGCGTGAAAAAAAAGGTGTGGTGTTTTTTGGTTTTGGGGTTTTTTTTGGTGTGGTTTTTTGTTGGGTTGGGGTGTTTTGTTTTGTTTTGTTTTGTTTTGTTTTTAAACTCGACCTAACCACATAGCCTTCTTCCAAGAGACTAGTTTGAGGTGATGTTTGTGCCTGGTTGAGGCTTTCCTGTGAAGGTAATGACATACAAAGGATCAAAGAGGCCAAAAGTTTTGACTCCTTCCACTACATACACAAATACATGCTCTCTGTATGTCTCCTATCTATATGATGATATATTCTACTCTAAAATTTTGGACTCTCTAATCTTTCCAAGTGATGAGTCTTGGGGCAAACTGTCCCGCTTGCCTCCCATTAGTCTACACGTACAGCCTAACAAAACTGCATTACACTAGAAATATCGTTATTTTTATACGCTTACCCACACTACAACACAGGGAATCATGTTTGACACTAAACAGAGAAAATATAAGCCTATCACAATCTGTCAGCATTTACTGCATTTTAAGCTCTCCTGGAAACACATCTGAGTGAGCCCTGAGCTGCACAATTACCATGAAGCTCCAGCATGAAGCCCTTCTTAATGAAGCCATTTGTAGGAGCAGGTGCTGCTTGTCCATGGTTCCAGCATCCCAAAAGAGAAGAAAGACTTTCCACCACATGCTGATCTCCTTGTCTGTGTTGACACTGCCTGTTCCCTTCTCCAGGCTTCTCGAGGTAATACTGCCCTTAACACAGATGCTGCTGTCCCACCTACCCTGAAACCTATGGTGCAGGTAACCTCTAAAGTAAGCAGAGTGTAACAGTCAAGTTCCTGGTCTGTACTGTGGTACAATATTGCACATGAATTTGTCATATGGAAGTATTATTTCTGCTGTCATTTTTTCCCCCTCAAGTAACAGTGAGTTTTGGGAGTATATATAATCAGTGCTCAAATAGCACATTTGGTTTATATGCTATTTAAAAAGGTATCTGTGCCTGCAAGTGCAATTAAGCAAGAAATGGAGATGATTGCTATTGTTAATTTTCCATTTGCAGAATGAAATGGGGAATTTTCACTTTTTTATATATATATCTCTCTCCATACACACAAAGGAAAGAACAACTAACTAAAATGTAGCATGTACTTTGTAGAAATAGCAGCAAAGAATCTTAAGCTTCATGGTGTTGTCCAGGAGGTAAGGCAGATAATAGCTTTCTCTGATAAAAGTTTCCCGGTCAAAGAAAAGCATTTAATACCAGCAATACCTGAAGCCCATAGTGTGCAACTTTAAGCATCACCTGAGCTGGGGAACAGCTGGACATATTCATAGGGGCTTTTTGATAACGCCAGGACATAACGTGTGCTCTGATCATTTACAAGAAATCGGAATGCTTTTCATATGCATGACCTACTATGTATTTTAACTGGGAAAGGCAAGGTACTTATCAAGATAACACTGACAGGTGGCAGAGCATCTTGAACAGTACAAGATAGAAATTCTCAGCCAGTGGGTGGCCAAAGAAAATGGGATAACGCTGACTGGTGTAAGCTGATACGTCTCCAGAACAGTCTCCTGATTGTACGGAATGGGACATTGGGAGAGACCTGGACTGCTAATGCTAATAATTCTTATTTTCACCCCATTGGAGTTCCTTGATTTTCCTTACAGTATCCTGTCATACTGAATGTAACCATGCTTTGTGCAGCAACATTCAGAATTACTTTGAGATGAAAAAACCTGAGAATAACAAGTCTTTTCCTTGTCTGCTTACAAAAGAACAATCATTAGATTGTGAATCATGTGGCCCCAACTAATCTGTTTAGATGAAGACAGGTATTTTTTAGGCATCCTGAGTCACGGTTTCCTTTTATATCATTTTCCCTTTGTCACATTTTGTTTTACCTTCTCCATGACCTGAATAAGCTAAAAACAACTCAAGGATGATGCATCATCCTCAGTTTGTTACCTATTAAGTTTAAAGTAAGTTCTCTTTTTTAAACCTTTTCACCACCAAACAGAACAGGAACCCTGATTAGACTTAGATCTGAGGGTTTTTTATGATCTCAGGGGTTTTTTTGGAGAGGAGGCAAGTATTTGATGGATATAAAGAGTTGGCTTTTCCTAAATTTTCTTTCTTTCAATCTTACTACTGTGTGATGAAAATATTTCACTAAGATTGCTGGCAAACATCACCAGCACATTTTAGCTGCTTTGGACTATTTTTCTAAATCAAAATAGTCAGAAACTCAACACTTCCCCCCCGCTCCCCCTGCCCTTTGCCAGTTATTTCAGATTTATAGTTCTTTTGTTTTGGCGTGAACTACAGCAGCTCATAGCCACCTGAGAAAACAGGTAGACTTGGTCCTTCACATTTTCTTACATGTCTTTAAATTAATCAACAGTACGTCAGTACTATGCTAGTATCAGTGGCAACAAAATAACGGAGGTCAGATTTAAAGTTGCTTTTAACTTCATACACACATGTGCACATGCATACGTGAACTATAAATACACAGACTTGTCTCCACAGATATATATGATTGCTGGCTTTAATCACCTCTCAATAAACTAAAATTGTTTTAAAAACCCCTCCGTATTATCTGATTATGTATGGGGTTTGTTGCAGTTTGTATTAAGTGTGAGTTAATCTCTCACAAAACAATGTTTTACCAAGTCTCAAGGTTGGCTGTAGGACACACCATTTTAGCTAATATCACACAGGAGATCAGTTATTTCCCATTGTGATTCCCAATTGGCATCTTGCAGTGAGCTTGTTTACCGCTCTGCAGCAGAATGGATTGTCTGCTGTTAAGAACAAAAAAGCTGCATAAAAATAGTGTTAAGTCTCTGGCTTAAGCTGACAAATTCTAGGGAAGTCTAAATTAAAGATGAAGTATCGGAACAGCACTTGTTATGTGCGTAATATTACCTTGGAATGGGAAAGGAAGACAGGGCAGGCAACAGCTTTTGTCTAGCCATTACCATGACAGTCTTTTACTTGGATTCAGAACAGTAAGAGCTTTTAAAAGGTCCTTGTTTTTCCTTTTCAGATTTGAACAAAACAATGTAAGTGGGCCAGTCCTTGTAGGCAAGCTTTTGGTCCAATTGCAATTTGAAATGGTTGAGTTGTAAGAAGAATAGTATTTCTAACGGAGATGTTGACTGAGCAACCAGGCAGAGCATTTGTAATATTGGCGAGATGATAAAATCAGTTCTTCAGGAGAATAGCAAACCTTCTTGACTTGAAGGGTATTGGATTAACTGGTTTAAAAGGCACTGGTCTGATATAAGTAATCCACAAGTAGTATTAAAAATCCAGTACAATGAAACTTTTGCTTTCTCTGTGTCAACTGAATCCTTAAAGACATCCAGTTAGAGAAATAACATTTAGACATAGAATTAAAAAGCAAGCTTGCCAAAACAAACACAAAAAAAGGGACGTATTCTGGTTGCTGAGACAAGATGGAAATGTAAGAACAGATGGATGCATGACAGGGAAAAAGTGGTCTTCCAGAAGGGTGGGCATAGAGCAGAAGACATCAAAGAAAGATGAACATGGCTGTGAAATAAAACAGGAAAAAAAGTCTCAAAAAGGGCTAAGTAATTAAAAGAGAGAACAAAGAAGAGTAGTGTTTGTTGGATAAACTACACACCTAGGAGAAGAATTAAAAAATAAAATTTTATTTCAGGGCAAAATTATGCATTTTGGTACTCCCTTGCAGAGAGAACATAAAATGGAGAATAAATCTAAGACAATTCAGATCCATCCAAACTCTTGGATTCACAGCAGGACTAGACTAACAAACCATGCCTATCCCACCAGCCACATTTCCTCCCAATATTGTTTCCAGGTATACAGAAATCTGTGTTGGTCTGAAGACAAACTCCTATGCAGCCTACACGAGGGAAAGAATAATCTTTGTACTCTCATCCAATTGAAAAAAATGGAAGATCTTATTCTAAACTCAAGCACACATGGATTGAAAAGAAGAAAGATTTGCTGAAGTGATGTTTCTACCAGTTACTATTCCAGGCTCAGATGAAAACACCTAGCATGGACCACTTATATCAGGAGAGTCGCTTAGACTTTGTGTATGGACAGTTGAAAAAAAATAACACCTCCAAGCCATTAATGTTCTAATTTATTTGTGGAAATGTCTTTCTCTGGTGGCAACTATGCTCCTAAAATAGACATAATTGGCAATGTAAGGTGAAGGGTTTGAATCTGTGCTCTAAATTTAGCTAATTGTCCTTGCTCCGTGTCACCATGTTTATTCAGTACCTCAGTAATAGTAAGATTTTCTCTATGCAGGGACTCTTCTCAATAAAAATCTATCCTTGTGAAGCTGCACAACTTCTGCACAGGCTCTGCATGGAGTAATTGCTATTTTTTAGCGAGGAAGTGGGTTGCAGCTATAGAGAACAAAGTTTGGCTTCTATTTTCAAAGCCTGAGGCTCTGGTCTGCAGTCAAAGCCAAGCTCTTGCTGCTTGAGTTGTGCAGTGTTTAAATAAAAGTAAACTCAGTGTTAAATGCAAGCTCTCCATGCCATAGCAATGAAAACAACATACTGTGCCTGGGAAGTGCCTGTAGGGATGGAACCATGCTGCTGGAAGCAGGTGTGTGCATACAAATGGCAAGCAGGGAGAGAGGAGCCCTCAGAGGGCACTGGACTTTTTGCGGTTCCTGGAGATTGTCTGGCTCAGCGGCAAAGTCGTTGTTGCAGCAGTGGGTGGCTGGACAAACCCACCTCCTTCCGGACATAGATCTGAGGAGACCACTAAGAGCATTTTTCTTCTCTGGCTAATTTTGTATAGGAAACTTTGAGGCACAAATAAACCACAGTCACTGAACTAATATTACCCAATTTCATATTTATTTATGAATAGGTATTGCTCTTATTGAAATGAATAAACCCATGTTAATAAGAATTTTAAGTACTTGAAGAGCACAGCTGTACATGTCTGTCACAACATAAGAAAAGTAATTACACTATAAGTACATCCCAGAAGCAGTGTACTTAGTATCAAAAAAAAGAAATAAAAAGAGCGTCTCTGTATCAAGGCCCTGAGGGCAGCGATAGGCCTTAGTGGCTCTGACCAGCCTCACCCGGGACCGTCACCCACGCTCCACCCATGGGCCTGGGTGCCCCATTTCAGCTCAGCCTGCAGTTGTTGCTGAGCTGTGTTTTAGATGTATCTGCGCCTTGTCCCCAGCTGATGTTGACTGAATTCCCTGGGCTGACTTGACCTTCGACCTGACTCGGCATCTCACGTTCATCTCATTTTCATTGGACTGTTGATAGGATCCACTGCTGTGACCACCCAGCCCTGCTTGCCTGCTCGGGTAGTCCATGGTGGTGCCTGTCCGTGAGGACATGGTCTGTCCTGGAGTCACTCTCAGCTCCTGCTCATCCTCCTTTGCAGAGCAGCTCCTGCTGCTCCCCGACACCCTCACTCTTTAAAAAATCTTTATTGATACAAATGGTGTACAAGGTAGATCATTCATAGGGATGAATGTATGGACTGCTGTCTCACCAGAAGGGGAATGCAGAAGTAAAACTTTGTTCTGAAGCACTGTAATTGCTGAAGAAAGTAGTAGTTGTTTACAGTGCTCATCACTTATCTGCACTTCTTCTATTTTGAAAGATGCTTCTATACAGCACCATGGAGTTTACCATAAAATTTATCTGAGGGGTTCATTAAAAATATTTTAAATCTTTATCTGCCATTTTTAAATTTTGTACATTCATGATTCTCTTTATTTTTAGTAAACAAGAAAACTTATTAAGCAAGATATTATTTTCTGCTTATAGATACCTACTCTACGAGGAATGATTAGGAATATCAAACCAAAATGTTCTCAGATTCCCTTTCGTTCCTTTCCTTTCCATCAAATAGGAAAAAGGGATTATTTTGGTTTTCTAGTCCTTGCATTTTGTTTGTTTTGTACCATCAACTGAACTGACAATCCAAACAATGTTTTTACAAACAAATGATGCTCTCAAAAGTCTTGCACTAGGTCTTTTCTTGGCACGGGAAAGGGAGGGTTTGTCAGTGTCTGGTTATAGCTGTCTGATTCTGAAGGCCAGTCTTAGTGCCAGGCAGTCCTAACTTTCACATGTATCAGTGAGTCCTTTACAGCAGAGGAAGACTGGTGTAGTGTAGCAGTGTGTCCCGCTATGAAAGGATGCTCATGGAGGATGTGATGCTTGGAGATCAGCAGAAACTCAGATGCATTGGCTCTGATGATCTTCTGACGTAAGGATCCCTCAGGTTTGCCAACTGTTTGAAGAAGCCTGGCTAGGTATCTAGTCTTCTGCCTCTAAATAATTCCCTGCCACCATTTATTAAGACTCTGCTTAGACTTCCAAACGCCTGGAGAGTTATGTGTTTAGGTGTAGGCTTTTAAACAACAGGGGGGAGGACAAGGGCATCAGTATACGTGGTTTCATGCGATGCAGAGGAAATCTATCTAACCCCTATTACTGATTTTTATACACACTTCAAAGGGTTTTTCAATAGGTTCTTTGCTGTTGAATAAACTTCCTTATAAAGTAGGAATTTTTTTTTTTTTTTTTTTTGAAGCCAGCAGCAGAAATGAAGTCAGAGTAATGGGAATAAAAAGCAAACAAAATGGAGGTGTGGTTGAACCAAACTCTTGGACTATAATGTGTGTGCTTTAAGGTCAGATTTATTTAATACAATTTCATTAACCTCTCAGAACTACAACTGCATTGTTAATAACACGGATTTCCAAATTGAAGGGACTAGAACAGTGCTATCTTAATTTGGAGTCTTTGGGTCTTGATGTTGTGATTGGAGAAATAATATGATAACATGCTTACCTCTCAGTATCATCTGGTAAACTTTGACTTTTAGCATTGTAATTTCACTATTTCTGTTTGTATTCAACATTCATTGTCTCATTCTTGTGTGGAAACCCTCTCCCAATATGTCTTTTAAGATGTTTCTACCTAGTTTATAATCTTACTTAACATGCACAGAGAACATTCTTCCAATTACTGATTCCGCATCCCAAAATAAAGACAGGGATCCTTACACTTACAGTTACGTTAATAAAGACTTAATTTAGAAGTTCGAAGTTTTGGTGCTCTGAAATATATATCATCAGAGCTCTTACGTGCAACACCTGCTTACATCCTATAATGTCATGCTATTGTAAGTGAACATTTAATCCTAACTCATTATGCCTCTTCAAGCAAGCTGCAACTCTGAAACCTAGGAAGGAGATTTGCTTCTGTTCACAGAGATTGATGCAGTCTGTAATTAGAACCCCATACTCTTCCCAGCTGCTGTTGCTGGCACAGTTGCATTTGAGAATGATGTAATATATCCTCTATTGCAGTGCTTCCTACTCTTTTCAGTCAAATGTACAAGCTCGCTAGCTTGAAACTCACCCATGCCAGTCACTAGCTCTTATTTTCTGTTTAACTTTGTGCAGAGTTAAAAGGAGCTAGAATTAGGTGCCATGGTAGCATCTAGCACAGAGGTTCATTATTAAGTGAAGATCAGTAGAAAATGCCTGAAATGCATAGTAGTAGCATAACTTAGAATCATATTTGCATAGGTCTAAGTTATACATCTAAAACTGAAGCATATAACTGTTATTACAGAATGAGGGGCTGTGACTCTGGAAAACAATGCTTCCAAGAAGTGCTTATAGCAGACAAGAAACTGTCCAGCGTGAAGTTATAGTAAAAGGACAAAATAAATTTTAGAATTATAGATAAGGAAACAGTGACTCATATTTAGGATACATTTAGGCAATTCTACATCTGAATGTGGCTTAAATAAGACTGCTAGCTGCAAACCACTCTTGTACTCTTGTTCCTAAGTCTATGTTAAAAACTGTGAAAGAAAAAGAATGAGATGATATTTTATGTCTGACACAGACAGATGATTTTAAACTAGAGAAACTAGTTCAACGTAGCTTCTAATTAACCAGAACTAGCAGACAAATCTGTTTTGTTTGTTAAAAGGGCGACTGAGAAATTACTTGATTGTCATGAATATGTTTCTGAGGAAAATAGTGGGTGGTAAAACGGTAAAATTTATCAATGATAGGAAGGACAACAGCCAATTTCTAGAAGCATAAATCAAGCAAATTCAAATGCTTGAAAAGCACATGTTTGCAAATGTTATTTTCTCACATATTTTAATCTCTGGAACAACATATGTATTGATGTGGCCAGTCCTTCAACTGCTAAGGTCCTAAAATCAAGGTTGGATGCCTTTTTAAAAGATATGCTTTAGCCAAAAGCAAGTTAGTGAACACACTGGAAAGCTAATTGGATGAAATTTAATATGAATCACTAAAAGATTTAATGATTCCTTTTAACCATAAAAGTCTGTGAAGCCAACTAAAAGACTCCAGTTGACCTCAGTAGGTGTTTTTTTGTAAAGATAACTAAAAGCATTATCCTTCTTAGGACACACACCAATTATTTAATTACTTTCCATTCTTAGTAAACTTTCCAGAAGAATCACATTCTACCAGGATTAAACACATCTGTTTTTTAGTGAAGAGATGACAGGATTCACACAGAGGAATACAAGAGATATTGAACTGTACATACGCAAGTGAATTACAGTGCCTGGTATCAAATCAATGGACCATCTCTGGTATATCTAGGTAGAAATGACCTGGTGGCCTTCAAGTGTACGCAGCAAGTTAGAACCATATCTGTATTCTACTGGCAAAAAGAAGAGATTGTTGTTCAGGATGTCTTAGCTAAACAGAGTGATTGAATTTAATTGCCAGTCCAGCAATTCTTGCTTAAACTGTTTTGAAAGCAGCCCTGCATGATGGCCCGTCTGCGAGAGAGGTGTAATATTTTGCCCATCAAGCGAGCTGAGAAGACAAAACCTTGAATATTTTCCTTGTCAGCTGATATGAGGAACATGAGTTTTGAGATTGTTTCAGTAAACGGCTTGCTAAGATAGGTTTCCTCCCTTCTACAGTATGGAAAATTGGAACAGAAGTAAGATTCTGTAATTGTCTGAGAGGTTTTTTTACTGGAGCCCATATCTGCATATAGATGTTTCCATTTTTGTTATTGTTACTGCAGAATATAGACCTGGAAACAATCCGTAGATCATTACTCATAAAGACATTTAAGAAAACAAGGGGACAAAACCAGTTTTCAATTCCTTTTCCTTTCCTTTTTCCTCTCTCCAAAAATACTGCTGTATGGTGTTGCATTAAGGAGCATAAATTGGATGGACTCTGTTCCCTGTTACATCCTTATAGTCCCCTTGCCATCTCGGAGATGGTCCACATGGGTATTGCAGAATTTATTTCCACATATTTTGCAATTAATATCAAGTGATTTTTTAAACATGTGGTTCAAATTCTGTGGGGAATTCTATAACAAGATTTTCATTTCCTGACAGCACTTCAAACTAAAATGGTTTCAAATATGCAGTAAAAGGGAAAATAGTTGCTGTGGGATAAACTTAAGGGTCATTTTTTAAAAGGACACATTCAGATACAAGAGTAATGCTCTCTTCTCAGCTAAGGGACCTGTTCTTCAGTCTGTGAGTCTGTATTTCCCAATAATGTTAATCAGAGTTATATATGTGTACTGAGTGGAGGCTAGATCCTTAATTGTCCTAATTATATTGTTTGGAGTGGGTTTGTGTTGGGGTTTTTTTCTCCTTTTTTTTTTCCCCTCTCCTTTGAAAGCCTAAGTGTTTCTTCCATTCTTACTGGGTTTAGACAAATATGTAAAAAGGAAGGGCAAGGATGCCCTGTGGGACTTTCATTTACTGAAAAGGATGCTGACTGCAAGAATCAAAAGAACAAGAATACAACCCTGACTCTTACTGTTAATCAACAGAATTTAATAGAAATATAAAAGCAGTTGTGCTTCCCTTATAATAACATAGTAAACTGTTGTGGAAATCTGGAGAAAGTGAAGACAAATGTTTTATTATATGAATAATGCTGTGATTTCAATTCTTAGAGAAACACTAAGCATTCCAAGATTCCTTCCACTATCCGTCGAAAAGGATCTAAATGAAAATAAAGCCATGCTATAGCTAACAACACATTCTTTACATTGACCCATGAACAACCTGAATAAGAACATACCACAACCTTTTTCTTGTTACTGGTCCTGATGCATATTTTCCCTATGGAAACAACCCCATAAACACCTATCATCTTATCACCCTAATCATCCTATCATCTGCACTGCTAATGGCAGGGGAGATTGAAGCCAGCACTGGTATGTCTACATGGAGCAGTCACACCCTGTCTAGGTTTACGTGCAAGCAAGGCATGAAAGGACTGTGAAGCTGGGGTTGGTTTCTGACCAAGGGACATTCCCAGCAGCTGCTTTCTAGCAAACAAATGGAACTTGGAGCACAGAATATCTACTGTGAGTTGCAGACATAACAGGACTGATTTACTATGATGTTATTTCAGTTTTATGGTGATATGACACAACTGAATCATTGCATCAATCTCAGCAGTTCTTTGTTTTCTTTTGGTCGACAGAAGACAGATTATATGATGCTATCTTTATCTATATAGAATACAGAATATTTTCTTCCTCCTTTACAGTTTATTTAAAAGCAATTAAAATTTATTTAAAAACTGGTTGAACCATGTGCTCAAGACATGCAGGTTTGTCAAAAGTCAGTGCAATAGAGAAACTGCTGTGTTTGACCCAACAGCTGTGTCACTCTTGTTAATTTTCTGAGTTAGAATAGATTGTACAATTCTTTAAGAAAATGCGGTTATAGTATATGCGTTACTTAAAACCACCACCAGACAGGATGCAGTGCATGTATGCAGAGGGGTTATGGCTGCTCTTGTCACCTCCTTTTCCCCTGACAGATTCTTGAGTCAGGGGAGCAGATCATAACCAAGATTTATTAGAACGACTATTGTTTATTAAGTTTTTATTGTTAAAAGACTCTAGCTGTTGTTATTAATACCAGATAGCTGTTCACACAGTACATTTACTTGTTTCCTCACACAGGTCACACACACACACACATACTCACTCATAGTTACTCAGTGGGAGCAAAAATGAGGAGGCCAACTGACAATTCCACTCAGAAGTAGAAGGTCATGCTGCTGCACCAGTGGCCTCTAGGTGCGAGTTCAGAAAGTCCCCCAAGAGATGATGAACATGTAATGCTGTTGCTTTTTTCTGCCCATAGCAGCCACCACATTTTTTCATGTGGGCTGAGTCATCACGCAACCTGTTTTTGATGTGGGTGTTGGTGGCCTTGCACAAATTTGACCAACTCTTGGTGTCCTGAGTTTATCAGGTCTCAGATTCATCAGGATCACTAGTCTCCACTGGTTACCTCTGTCCTCTTAAACAGCTTCTGCCCCCTGCCTCCCTGCCCTGATGCCTTTTTTTTTTTTTTAGATTACTGGGAAATAAAAGCAAAGTCATATTATAATGGGATTCTTTTCCTCCTTGCAGAAAATGTCTTTTCCCTTGTGTTGGGAGCTATTTGTATTATCTCACTTCAGAATTTGTTACTTTTCAGAAATTCCAATACAGCAGGTGTATATGGAGTTAATACAATATGGCCTGGTAATGTTGCAAGTATCGGTTTGTCACTATTAAAAAATGTCAAATAGTCCCCCCAAATTTTCTGCCATCAGGAATCACGGTGAAGTTTTTCCAACTAGGGAGCTATGAATGTCTCCTGCTTCCCTATTCTGCAAATTACTGAACACCACTTTTCTGCTTATAAATGTGAGAGAAAACGGAAACAGCCAAAAAAATTACACAACTAAAAAAGGCCCATTGTTCTGAATCGTAAAACTGCCAAAAAGGTAAATTGCAGGTCTGAAAATGAATTTATTAAAAGAAGATGGAAGACCTGTTTTTTTCAAACCTTCCAATAGAGGCACTAAATCAAATCCCGAATCTTCAGTAGCAGATATTAGACGTCAAGCTTACAGCTCCCACATTTATCTCCCCATGCTCTGGGTGTAGCTTGGTTCAGTACTGGAAAGAAGAGGGCTGCTATAATTAAGATGCAAAGACACTGTCTCTGTGTTTTTTCTTACACTATCTATATCATTAGTCCTTGAAACCCAGGCATCTGAGACCTAAAAAAAAAACTTCATGTGGGGAAAAATAATATTTATTAAGGCAAAAGCTGTTGATAATTTATAACTTATTCAGGAAATCAGAGCATTATGTTTTCACTGTTTCTCAAAAAATCTTTATTAAGTTATTCTTCCTGAAAAAAATAATTTGATGTGATTCATCATTTCTTCTACTAGCTCCTATAGTATCCTTCTGAAAATATTTCCTTTTAAGATTCAAACACAAAGCTCACTATTTTTTTGTCAGATACTGTTGTGGATATTTCTGAAGAGTGATTTATAGGCTGTAGACTCTCTTACAAGTAAAGGGATTCAAAATGAAAAAGGATCACAGCAAATTACAAAACTGACCTAAAAAGGTAAAGTTCAGGCCTAAAACTTTGATTTGGTAAGTTGCCCCTCATGCAGCTTACAAATTGTTAAAACACAATTTGGTTTCTCTTCAAAGAAAAAGAAATACTCTCCATTGAAAATTCTGGAGATGGGATGGGGCTAGTAGTTCACTGGGATGAATCAGCAAAAATTAAAGCTCCACCTACGGTATTCTGGCAAAACCAAGCAAACAAACCAAGAAGTGTCACAGTGACACTTGACACACAGTGACAAGTTACAGCCTTGTAAATTCATAGAATCATAGAATCATAGA
>NW_009211994.1:0-32152 GCF_000690835.1 Fulmarus glacialis
CCCCGCTGAGGGCGCGAGGGCCGCATCCCCCTCCCTGCCGGCCGGGAATGCATCGAGCCGGGGGAGGGCCCGGGTGCCCGGATGTCGATCAAAATGAGTGTAATCCAACCCTGCGCGAGCCAGCCCGGGCTCGGGAAAGTGGGGCTCGGCGAGCGGGGGGCTCAGTGACGTTTTAGAGGGGCACGTTCACGGGAGCCGGGCACCGGGCAGGAGGGCGGCCGGCAAATGGAAGAGAAGATTTTGGCGGGGGGGGGAGAGCCTGGACAGCTGGGGAAAGAGCTCATGGATAGAGGACGCTTGGCAGTATAAACTTCACGATGGCTGCCCAGTCGAGGTACGGCGTTAAGTAACTTTTACCGTTGTTGGTAGGTTTCATTGACCCGGCTTTTCCTGGTCCGGTGTTGTTAATGACGCCCTCGCTCCTTTTCAGGCACAGTTTGCTATTGATTTTTACACTGTGTTTCACAGAAATGTGTCTGGAGACACGTCCTGGGTAGATTTTGTTCATGTATTTTGTTCACTGAAGTGTCCACTACCTCCTCTCGGCATAAACTTTCTTTTAACAGTGTCTTAATTGCTCCCTGTCAAATCTCTCCCTATCCAGCAAGTTAATAGCTTTTTGAAGCTCATTTTCTTCTCCCGTATGGACTTGTCTATTATTTGTTTAGTTTTTTCCCCCTGTAACCAGCCTAGTGTAAACAGGTTTCTGTGATTGCTTACAGCAATATTTTAAAATGTAAATGGTTTATATTTGGTTGGGTTAGAGAGCTGGCTGTATAAAATGGAAGCAGGTTGTGTGTGTGCAAATTTGCTGGGTAGGTGGGAGGCTAGAAAATGGTTGTAGAGAAGAGTATGAAAAAGAATGATCCGATGTAGTTGCTGTCAGGGACCAAAATTCAAGCAAACATACCAATCTTGGTTAAATACTTTTCAACTAACTGTGTTTTTAAAGAAACAACTTCTTGCCTGCTCTCGGGGGGGGCATCCTGTCTAAAGTAAATTTCACACTCGGCACGGGGGAGGCAGCTTTTCTTAAGTCGTAGACTTCTTCATCGTACTTGATGAAGCAGTGCTATTTAAGGTACCTGTTAAATGCCTTTTAGCTTTTACGATGCTTTAATGGGCATTTCAGAAATGCCGAAGAGAGAAACTCCTCTTTTTGCTCTTTAGCCCCATACCAAACAGCCACCCTGTGCCCCTTTCCTCCAGGCAGGAAAAAAAAAAATTAAAAAGGGCGGCATATCCTACACAGAAGTTTGGAACTCGCAGTGTATTTTCACAGTGGTGCTTTTTTGCAGGTTTGAAGCCAAGATCTGGCTTTAAATTACAAACTGCAAAATGACAGAGCCCTGAGGTTTGGGGAGGAAGGATGGGAAGATTGATTGCTTCGTTAACAGCTGAACTCTTCTGTAGCTCCGACTGCCTGCTCTCTCTGCGTGTGGGGAGGTTGGGAGTAATTAACAAAGAGGCAAAGGTTTAATTTTTCAGCATCTTTTTTTCCTTTGTATGATCACTTATTCGCATGATTTACTGGCCTGCATTATCAGCGCATTGCTTTAATAGGCCCGGATGCTAAGAGAGGATACAGCATAAATCTTAGAGCTGCTGGCTGGCCTTGAAGCTTGGCTTGGCTCCAAGGCCAGGGACACGCTTGATGTTTCAGAGGTCGCACAGCCATTTTCTTGGGTGGCAGGAGGGCACGTGGGAGCCGGGTCCCAACTGTAGCCCCAGCCTCACCAAACTGGCCGAGAAAGGGTAAGGCTGGCTCTGGGGTCAGCAAACCACATCCCTAACCTGTAAGGTGGACGGCACAGAGAATGAAGTTTTATATGTTGAGTGGTTCAAACTAAAAGTGAGGAAAATGGACCAAGGGCTGTGTCCACGGGGCTGAGTACTTCAGGGTAGGTGAAAGGACCGTGCCCCACACCTATCGTTTGAGACGGGCATGGAGAGAAGATGTGCATCTGCCATTCTGTACCCTCCCTTCTCCTCCGTCGTGTGCGTTGGCTTTTGCTTTTGTCAGGGTGCTGTGAGGCGCTCAAGCTGTAAAACTGCGTCAGAGCATTTCAGCATAGTGAGTAAGAAAGTAACCTCCGTATGCTTGAAGATCAGTGTTAAAGTCTATGATTATTGCTCATTTTAAGACATTTAAAAGAGAGTAGGAGTGAATATGAACAGCAGAAATGAATCTCTTGCAGGAGAGATTACATTTGCCAGAAAGCCTGGTGCTTGTGGTATTTCTGTTTTGGTGGCACAGGTCGGCAGGGGTATTCATCTCGGTCCAAGAGATTTGTGCTTTGTGGGTGCGTAGAAGCTTTTATTCAACAGTGAAGGGTGAATTCGTATTCACAATAAATAATTGGAGTTACACTGCGTGGGACTGAGAGGCCACATGTCTCCAGAATTCATTTGCCAAAACATGTCAGAGGGTTTACTCTGCTAGGTAGCTGACAAAAGATGTGGGTGAGCTTTTTGTGTTCATTTCTCCTTTGTAAAAAATACAAACAATTTCTGCAAGCTCATAAATTACTGATGAGGTGGTATGATACAGAGCACTGTAGCGTTTTGGGTATCGCTCTGTATGAGGCCTTCGGGCACTCCTCCATCTTCTTGGGTTTGCTCTTTCTCACATGCTGTATGTTTCAGCTAGTGAAAGGGATGTGACATTGGGGATGATGCTTGTTTGGTAACAGGAAAATCCTGCATCCTTTCTTCAGCTTCAGTGTTACGATCCTGGGCAGCTCACCTAGCATTTGGGTTTCACTGTTTTGAAGGGTGGAAGGGTAAGGAAAACAAGGTGATAAAACATGCTTGTTGCTGCACTTCAGCATTTTAAAAACTGTAATAGTGATGACTGGGAAACTGATGTGCTAATGGATGCTGTAACATTTTTTAAAATAGTAAATCTTAAGAAATGATTATGTGGTGAGTTGGGTATGTTTTTGTTTCAGCTGTTTGAGAATGATCAGCTTTTACCAATGGCTGCTGTAAAGAGCTTATATCTAGAGCCATTAGGTGGAGAAACTATCCTCCAGTTAGAGTTGTTTTGTGTATAGTGTAGATTTTCTTTTTTTTTTTTTTTTTAAGTTGCTAGCTGAGCTCTAGGTTTGCGGTTGCAGCTTTCTATGCACTCGCTTCTGGAACGTGTGGATGATCTGATGCCTGTAGTGTCCCCGGGCAACAGGGCTTGTGTCAGGTTTTTATGGTATATTCAGGAACGTGTGAGCAGAAGCAGAATCGATCTGAATGAGGACAAGTTTACTTTCTTGTTAAATGTGGCGTGATATTCATCACGTGCCGTTCAGCTGCTCTGAGATACGGCAGGACCCCTAGGAGGTACGTGGGACAGACTGGCAGCTGCGCTCACTACCAGCTACTGCCAGCGATCAGTGAGGCATGAGGATATGGCTCCTTAACTGGGTGGTGGAGCCCATCTCTCTTCTGCTTCCTTCTTCATTAAAATGTGTGCTCTACTGCAGCAATCGCAAGCTGAGGATCTGTAGATGAATAGCTGCTTTTTTGAAGATGTAGGCTGCTTTTCTCAGGCTGGTTGGGATCATTTTAAATGATCTGTAGACCCTGTCAGTTACACTTATTTTATTTAAGATTGGTGGATAAATAAATACTTTGTTGTTATGGATGGTGAGAATTTCCAATTTTCATATAACTTGCCTTTCGAAGTGGTCATGATTTGTATGATTGCCGGTATGCAGAATGAATGCAATTTCCTAATCTTTGTATATAGGTGAATACAGTAGCACAGTCAGAGCAACATGAAATCTGAGTTTTGTGCTGTCGTCCCTACTGGGCTCACCTTGCTCTTTCTCCCAGGTCAGCCCTGCAAGGGAAAGGTAATGATGGGCAGCAGTCTGGGAAGCCCTCTGTTTCCACCCCCTAAAGCCAAGGCGTACCAGCTAAACCCAGAAGAGTCTTGAAATCAGGCTGTACCACTCATTTCGGTAGAAAAAGAAGGTGATGCTGTGGCCATTATCGGCATTTAAAACATGGTAAATGCAAAACTGTTTCTTCTGAAGGGGCTAATGCTGAGGCTTTTCCCTGAGGAGAAGCTACGTTGAATGAATCAGCTTGATGTCGTTCCGTGTCGTTTCACAGCTTTCCAGGCCAGATCTAAAGATGTGTTTCATAACTTGTTTGTTTTGTGGGTCCTGTTGATACAGGCAAGTGCCAGTATTGGTGATGCTGCATTCCAGTCAGCTGATGTAGGTGGAAAAGGGCTGAAACAATGTCTTGTTGGAGTTTACCTGTCTATTAAAAGCTAAAACATCCTGTGAACCCCCTGTCGGTTTTGCTTGTACACTGCTACTAGCCCTGCCTGTAGAAATACAACCCTGTTTTCTCCAGAACAAAATGCCTAGCTGATCCCACGGCATGTTTTGTGGGCTGCTGGGGATTTTCAGTTCATAGTTCCTTATTGCCTGGACTTTCTGAGCCTGGAGTATTGCTTTAGGGCAGGCCTGCAGCTGAAGCCCCCCCACAGAGAAGAGATGCTCACAGGGAAGTGGATTTTTCAAGTAGGTTTGTTGGTTTTTGGTTTTGTGGTTTTGGTTTTGGTTTGGGGTTTTTTTTTTTGCTTTGGTTTTTTTGTTTGTTTGTTTGTTTTTTGCACTGGGGGTTCCAAGTTGTAATAGGCCCTTGAAAACTTTGAAATACTATTGTCATGGTATACCTGAGTTGGTATAGAAGGGAATGTTTCCTTAGATCACGTAATTTTCCTGGGTCTGAATCTGTATTGTAGAGAGAGGCATCTTCTCACTGCTTTTTGTGAGAAAATCATTTGCTAGTTCAACTGCAAGATGCAGCACGAATAGCAGGAAACAAGCTTTTAATGAACTGCATAAATTCTCCTCAGCACTTTCCTTCTGAGTCTAGTCATAGTGAATGACAGCATGAAGCTTTTGAATGTCTTTAAAATATAATAGAAAAGCTGTCTCAGTAAAGTACATGAGAATGCTATGAAGACATTGTTCTTCGTCAGTGGACTACAGTGAAGCAAGGAAGATTTCTCCACCAAGCGCAGGGTGTCTTCCTAAGGCCTAGCTCAGGCGCAGGGAGGTCGGGAGCGCGGAGGCTGGTTTACTGCCTAGCTCGCAAGCAACATGACGAAAGAGTTACTTTAATGTAGAGATGTCTGAGCCTCAAAAAAAATGGGAAAGTACTCATCCTGTTCAGGCTTGAACACAGCGTGGAGATTTTTTCCATGTGGTATGTTATAGTGAAAAAAGTACTGGCTGTGTTATGTTTTGCAATTTTGGCTGCTGCGGTTCATCTGTGTCCATGATAAAAACGAGAAGGCACACGTAGTACTGGCTGGGGTGGAGCAACTGCCTGGGGCAGATATCGCTCCAAAATGCAGTGTTACCATAAGTGGATTAAGATAGAGCTGCATTGCTCCAGCAGAATGCTTTTATGGGGAACAGACAAGAGCTATTGCATGTGCGATGAGCAGATTTTCCCCAGTTGCATATTCACAGACAATTCGGGGAAGAGAAGTTGCATTCTAGGTCTGTACAGAATCATGCGGCTGTGGAAAACGGCGAGAGGCAGAACCTTCCCGCCCATCTTTCTTCTCGGCTGTAATGGCTGCTTTGTGCAGAGCTAGCCCCCAGCTCTCTTGTGCACTGCTGAGGTGCAGAAATTATTGATCA
This sequence comes from Fulmarus glacialis, assembly GCF_000690835.1. Lineage (NCBI taxonomy): Eukaryota > Metazoa > Chordata > Aves > Procellariiformes > Procellariidae > Fulmarus > Fulmarus glacialis. The sequence continues at coordinate 5,667 of NW_009211994.1, forward strand.
CCTTGTTTTACTGCACAGGTTTTAAAAAGTGCATTTCTTTTGCTGCCTTACTCTTGTAGGGGGAGGGAGAGGTGGCAGGCAGGGAGAAAAAGCAGGTGTGTGGGCACAAAACTGCATTTGAGGAGGTGCTCTGCTAGTGTTAATACTGTTTTCAGCATTGTCAAGCTGAGGTGTCTAGGCAGGTTTGAATAGGCAACCTTCATCACAGCTGCCATATGCTTCATGAAGATGTTTGTCTTCTGGATTAGTTTAGGCTTAGATATTGTTTAGTATGTAGAGTTGTCATTTTTAGTTGTACTGAGTGTTTATTGTACCAATAGTTTTCCTTTAGTGTTGTTTTTGCAATGCTACCTGTCAGGTTAAGAGAAAATAATGTCCTCACTTGAATTTTTAGAGAAAGTTCAACACGCAAATTGTTAATGTTTAACCTCAGAGACAACAGTAAAAGTCATTCTCAGAACTGTAAAAAATGTGAGTTTCATTTTTTTACTTGTAAAAAAAAAAAAAAACCAGCCACAACAAAAAACAACAAAAAAGCAACAAAGAACAAATAACAAAAACACCTCTACCCCCAATTCACCAAAACCTAAGCAGGAAGAGTACAGTAGAAGCCCTTTTCAAAAAGAAACAAAAGAGCGAACTGACAAGCATATGGTAGTATTTTTATTCTATACATTTTTTGCTTAGAATACCATATACTGTGTAGTCTATAAGCAGCAAATGATGTATTCATCAACGTATGAACAGCTCCTTCATGGCACAGTAGTGTTTAGCAGTTGGTGTACGTATGTGAGGTATGTGAAAGAGCATGAGTGCATGTGCCTCTTCGCTGAGCTGAGTTATGGGCGTTACAGTTTGAAATATGGGTATCTGCTAGCATCTGGAATTGAAAGGAATTATTAAAATGTATAGCAGTAAAGGGATATTTACATCTTTGGAGAGTTGCAGACATATGGTAGGAAATTGCTTTCAGTATTATTGTGTTTGTTAGATTGTGCTTAAAAAGATATTATCGAGATAATTTATCTTTGCAAGCACAGCTTAGAAACTCTCCCTCATAACTGGTCTGCAGCTATTTCTCAAGAATTTTCTCCCCCCAGTAGGCTGTTTTGGAAAAATCATCCTAATTTGAAGACAGGGAATATGCTGGCAGTTTAGAAGTGCTTTGGTGAAATGCTTCTCTCTTTTTTTTTTTCCCTGTCCCCACAGCCCTCGGCAGAACAAGTTGTTCTAGTAAAAGTTGTTTTCCTGGTGCCGGTAAGGCTGTGGTTCTGCTGAGAACAGGCTGTCGGTCTAGGGACCTATTTCTTCATACCTTTGCTAAAATAACGTGTGCTAATAGAAAGATAGCATGGGCTAGCTGTGCTGCGGAGCAGGGAGATCTGCTTGGTTTTTTTAAAGACTCCCTTAGCATTGCCATTTACCTAGAGGCCCCCATCCGTGATGGCTACCATGTCTGTCTGTCTGTCGCTGAAGCTTCGAGGCCTTGTTTACTGTGAAAAGTTTTGCTGGCATAGCTAAAAGTACAGGCAACAAATATACTGCAGAGGTGAGATAACTGTGTTGGCCAAAGCTTAGTGTAAACTCCATGATTCTGGTGAATAAGGCTGCTTTTTCTGGCTCATGGCTTCTGGGGGGATGGGTATGGGATGGTGGATGTAAGCTGTGCTGGCTAAAGAGCTCTTCTGGAGCACCATGTCTCCCTTCTTGGCTGAGACTCCGCAGACCCCTTGTAGTGGGATAGTCTGCTTTGTCCAGCAGTTAACTCTTAATTGATGAGAGAAAACACCCATTTCTGGGTTTGTTCAGCCTTGAGAAAAGAAGGCTTAGGGGAGACCTTATCGCCATGTTCCAGTATTTAAAGGATGGCTACAAAGAAGATGGAGGATCCCTTTTTACAATGAGTCACATGGAAAAGATGACGGGTAATGGGTACAAGCTGCTCCTGGGGAGATTCCGGCTGGACACAGGAGGAAAATTTTTCACAATGAGAACAATCAGCCGTTGGAATAATCTCCCCAGGGAAGTGGTGGATTCCCCAACATTGGATAAGATTCGGCTGGACAGGGTGCTGGCCCATCTTGTCTAGGCGGTGCTTTTGCCAGGAAAGCTTGGACCAGATGGTCCTTGAGGTCCATTCCAACCTGGTATTCTATGATTCTATCTCTGTCCAGTGGGACCATGATATTTCCTGTAGTCCAGCCTGAAAGTCTCTCTTCAATTTTACTGAACTGTTACACCTGCCTTTTAATGTTTTTAAAGTTACTTCTAGAATTGTCTATCTATATAAATTTAAAAAAGCACTAAAACTCCTGTGGTTTTTATAGATAGAAAAATGAAGATTCCTTATGCATAAATCCCTGGGTTCATAGTATGTACCTCTTTTGGAGAAACTCATTTTTTCCATTACTAGTGCAATATAGTCTGACATGAGGAATGCACTTACTTCTCTGTTCCTGCTGGGTGTCCTCTGGCAAAAATAATTTGTACAGCTACTCTTCCTTTTTTTTTTTTTCTTTTTTTTTTTTAAAACCTTTCTGTTGTGTCTTCAGTGTATGAGTGAGGTAATTGCATTTGGTTCTGGTACTTGTTTTGGGTGGGAAATGGGGAGAATGGAGAGCAGTCACTAGAAATAACGTGATGATACTTGAGACTTTGTACCACATTGTCTCATGTGGTTCTTGTGCTAAATGGTGATTGCTGCCTGAGTTAGCAGATGAGAAATAAAACTCATTGCCCTTCTCGGAGAAGGCCTGCCTTCAACAGCACGATACCTGGTTATGGTTGGTCTGTTTGCCATTTTCTCACTTGTACCTCTCTTTAGTATTTGCTACCAGAAAGCCAAGCCCACTTGTAAACTTTTCAGTCGCAGCCTGGCTTGCAGTTAATTCTCAGTCTGTGCTGCAGGGTGATCTTGGCTAATGGGCACCCAGATTTGAGGTATATCCCAGTCTGGAGAGGGAGCTTTGCTGTAGGATGCTTTCCCCATGGTTGTCTCTTCTGCAGGCTGATAGGAAACTTACGTCAGTACTTGAAGCAGTGCTTCTTCCTTCAAAAATAGTTATCTAGTTTTAAAGCTTTAAGAATGTAAATTCAGAAGCATGTGGAGTTTATATGGTTTTTTCCCTGTGTCTGTGAGCATGTTTTTTGCACGTTCATTTTTGAAAGCTCATGATTTTCAACTTGTTTAGATGTTCTGTGTCTCAGAAATATTTAAATATGTGAAGTTTTGGGTTTGATTTTGGGTTTCTGATTTAACACATGATATTCTATAACTTTCGTTCTGGCAACAAGATGAAAGAGTCTCTTAATATTTAAAGAGAATGTGATCACTTTGCCGAGGGTTTGGAACACCGTTAACGATCTTTATTTGTTTGCAAACCCTTATCTATTTTCCATGGGTTGGCTTCAGCAAACTAGTAATAGGCTTTTTTTTGCTTAGCTAGTGTTTGTGACCCTCCTAAGAGGAAATGGCTGGTTCTGTGTAATGGACTACAGGAGTAGAAAAACTACTAGTCTAGAGCTTAAGAAGATTCTGTGTAACTGCCCAAATCGGGGAGAGACAGAAAGACAGGTAGAATTGTGTTCTGTTCTTTAAGAAAGTCTAATCTGCTTTTAGGAACATCGTAATAATGAGATGTGGTATTCAGAGACACGGGGGATTTTTCCCACTGCGTTCTGCATGAAAAGCAGTTGACTCATACACTGAGGCATTAAAAATAATAGACCAAAGAAACTTCCTAAATTGGCTAACTTGGAAAAATTCAGTAACTCAGTGCTTCACCTTTTGAAAAAAGACTTTTGGTCATGTAGTGAATTAAGTGCCACAAAGCTTCCCCTTGCAGTTCTCTATTTATTTGTAACAAAAGTGGTATCAGTACTCCTAGCCTTTTCTGTTAAAAGCATATGCTGATAAAGGAATACTTGTATGGCTTTTGTTCTTCTAGGTATAGGGAATTTTTAATGTCACAAGCTATCAGGATAAAACTGATACGATGTATGAAGGAGCTGGCAGAAATTCTTCCCTGCCGGGAAAACCCAGAGTTCGTAAGTTAGGTGGTACAATGTAATCAAAAAGTAGCAAGTAAGAAAGCTGAAAGAGAACATGGTTGACAGTGATAATGCCGTAAAGATGTGCCATCTGGCTGTAACAGATGTTAGAGTATTTTTTCCGTAAGTTAGCTATGGAAAAAACCCTTATTTTTAGCATATCATTCAGCAAGTTTGGGGGAAAAAAGCGCTTTACCTTCTAGATTTTCTTAGCAGGATACCAATGTTTGTATTGAGCAGTTTTGTAGCTTATTAGGGAACCATTAATAACAACAGCTGAAGGGAAAGTTACTGGCTTAAATTCGTCTCTCACAAAAATTAATATCTCCGAGTACAAAGGTGTGCTTAAGGCTTGGTTGTGAATAGCTATACATTTTATCTACAGACTGCAGCCTTTTGTGCAAGAATAAACCACTCTGGAAACTCATTTTTTGTCAGAGACTTTCTGTGCACATACATGGAATTGTGCCTACAAGGCAGCCTAGCCAGTTTGGGATGAAGAATTTAACTTGGGAAAGGAGAAAATGTTGATAGCTTTTTTCAGCAAAGCCTAGACTTTCCCTCTGAAGATGCCCTTAACTTTTTGTTGATGATGTTCCCTCTTCCTTCCAGACCAGCTTCAAACTCTTGGTGATGGGATGATCTCAACCTTGGTTCCAAGCAAGCCAAAATGAGACAGCCCCAAACGGGAATTTCTGTACTTATCCTAACATGCCGCTGAGCATAGCATAGTGCTGTTGCTCGGTGCTGCGGTGCACGGACAGCGCAACTCCGCACAAGTAGGACCACAGTGGATTAAAGTGGATGGATGAAATTGTCAGTCTGCAGAAACGATAACATTAAAACTTGACTCCCAAGCTGGTTCTTCCGTAACTTAAATATGTGAATCAGTCTGGTTCCTAATGATTTGGAAAGTGTGTTTTCTTTCCAAGTCAGTTAAATAAACTGAACAAACTGACCTACAGTAGATAGGTTTCTCTCATTACACATCCCTTTTTCATACATCTTTGGAGGGATAGACTAAATTTACGTGCAGGAAGCCTATTGCTGTTCCTTTCTCTTACAATGTAGACAGCTAATGTAGTCTAGCACTGCATTTCACAGCCAGAACCTCCTTTCTGTAATTCTTAAATAAATGAAAATAATTTGTAATTATAACATAATCTGATAATTGCAACCAAAAGCTTCTCAGGCTCTGTTTTGGCAGCTGTATTGATGCGTGTTGATGTTGTTTTGCTATTTGAACAGCTTGTGAGAGAATTTATCATGAAAACTTAGGAACTGTGCCATTTAAAAACAAAACAAAACACCCCAAAACAAAGAAACACACACAAAAAAACCCCATCCTGTAATACTTATAAAGCCGGATGTGATCTGGATTAATTTTTAAATCTAATGAACATTTAGTTGACATTCCATCCTTTGGGCTGAACCTTGTGGCCACATACAGTTGTCTCAGTCCTTACCCTAAGAACTGACTTGGTATCTGTGCTGTACTTAATTAGAGACATGTATGGAGCATGCAGTGTCTCAGTCAAGGTCTTGCATTCAGTACGGTTTCCAATCAGCTCCCTTAAGAGTGCTTATTCCTGTAGCTTTCTGGTTTGGCAGTAATCATTTGTGCTAGCCAAAACAGTGGGCAGGGGGAGAAAAAGTCCTTCTTTCAGCTATAGAAAAGAAAAACTCAGAAGTGATGTTTAAAAATTTCCCCCCCTTGAAAAAGTCTGATAGAAATGCCATATAAAAGAAAGTATTGTGAAGAAAACTCTCTTCTTTCTGTGTCCCAACCCCATTTTTCTTTTGACAGATTTCTCTATTAGCCATCCTTTCATTTTTTCCTATGGTCCATTGCTTTCTGGCTGTTAATTTGGTGGGCAAGGGGAGTCATGCATGGGGCAGTTGAAAAAGTATGCAACTTATGGACAGGGGAAATATTGGGAAAATTGCTTCTTTACTTCTCTGTTTCTTTGTACATTGATTGAATATCAAGTTAGTGGTTTCCTTTTTTAAAAGTTGTTTCCTTGAAAATGAGCCATCCTCCTCCCTCTCAGCCTAATGACGGAAATGTATAGATGGTATTGATATAAGCTATGTTTACTTGAGTGAAACAACTTTAAAGACCGTTTATGTACAATTATCTGCCAAGCAAATAATGATTTGGTTTTGTTTGTTCAGTATTTCTTTCTTTCCCCTAGAGAAGTCCCTGAACACACAAGAACCAGAGTGTGAGGGCTGAAAAACCAGTAGCAGTCACTGGGCTTAATACGATGCATTTAAAAGGTCTTTAATTAAGTCATGCAGTTTTCTTAGAAAGTCCTTGAACTATTTTTTCACCCCTTCCTCTTCTCTTCCCCTTTGGTGAGTAAGTGCAAATAACACGGAGAGCAAGTGAGGTGCGTGTGCTGACTAGATACAGATCTTGGATCCTGCTGATGTGCAGCAAAGTCTTAATGGAAAGTAGGAAACCAGAGAAGGGTTGAAGTGGTTTGTGTGAGTTCGGCCTGCCAAGGGTGTGCTGGGAGCTGAGGCAGTGGCGAGAGGCGACGCGCCAGGGCTCAGCAGGGTGTACGTGCAAGGTGGTGTTACAGCTGCTGCTCTGAATTTCATGGGTTCCTCTGGGTTTTTCTGCATCAGTCTCATTCGGGGCCAAATCATAGCCTTCAGCATGTATGCTCGGTTCCAGCTGATCTATTCCCTCCACATCTTTTGAGAGGCTTAAACTGTGTATTATAAGGCAATGAACTACTTTGGTGAAAGGAGGAATTTAGACCAGTGTCTGGTTGTCTAGTTTCCTGTGGCTTTAAGCTTTCAAGTGCAGTTCAAGAAAGTGTTCCTGTTAAAGAGCCCTGCTCGAGCTTGTGCTCAAAATGAATTCTTGATCTGGAGCTTTTATACGGAGGATGGTTTTTGCATGTGAATGTGTATAAGCAGGTGCTCAAAATGGGTTCCTGATTCATAGCTTGAAACTGAGGAATGACTTCTACATGTGTGCATGACAGAGAGAAAAAGAGATAGGGGAGAGGGGAGGGATATTAACCTTACCATTTCCTTTGTTCTTTCTCTGTTGTGTGTATTGCTACAAGCATCATATTTCTAAGCAGGGCTGTGTTAAGTGAAAAAATGTGGAGCTAAGGCACAATATGGTGGCTGGGAAGGGTTCTAAGAGTTTTTCTGAGGATGGATAAAAGGAAGGTTTCGGTTGGAATAGGAAAATGCAGAAATAGTGACTCCCTCTGTTCTTTCCTTCCTCCCGTTTTTCAAGTGGCTTCCAGAAGTACTTATGCATAACAAGTTTGTTGTGCAAAATGTCTACTCTTTTGTGGTTGCATGTTTAGTAACTGCGACAACTAAGCAATTGAGTAAGGTGGAAAAGATACAGAGTGTATTAGAAAGTGTGTGCTGAGATTTTAGGGAGATTAAGTTATCCTGTAGTTTAAAAAAAAAAGTTACTCCAAATCCCCATGATCGGTTTGTGTTTTCTTGAAAATACCTAGCTTTTTATTTGGCTGGATGTTACTTGGGTTATTTGGGGTGTTAGCTGGTGTTGGAGTTGTTATTCATCGTGTTTGTGGATGCTTCATTAATGAATCTCTGGGACAGAGACTATAGAGAGATGAAGCAATCCAGAGGAAGCGCGTCCCTGTGATGACGCAGGAAGCTGGCTGGTTGGAAGCAGGTTGTTCAAGAGGCTTACCACGCTTGACACTGGATGTAGCTCTAGACAGGCAGAGTCACGGGGTGAGGGGAAATGCAGCAGCCTACACAGAAGAAGATAAAACCTTCTTCAGAAGTTTGACACAGTGGTTACGTAGGGCATCTGCTCGGTCCCTCAGAGAGCAAAGTGCAGACCTCCTGCCTCGTGCTCAGGGCGATGAATAAGTATCGTTGGGAACATGTGTGGGAGGGCAGGGGATGAGGAACCCCAGGGAGAGGCGGTGCTGATTCATTCTCCTTCCAAACCGTCTGTTGCCACTGTGGCATTGAGGACAGGGACTCTAAGAGGCTGTTGATTGTTACCATGAAAATACTCGTAAGGGCAGAGGCTCTGATGGGTTTTATCAAAGAAGGCAGTGTATCCCTGGAAGATGTCCTGAGTCACCGCTGAGTGGACAAAATGCTGCATATGCCTGGTGAAACTCCTTCTGTGTATTCCTGCAGCACTTTGGTGTAGTTTTCCAGCCTTGGTTGCAAGCTTGGCACGAAATCACCACCATTATTGTCTGGGCAGACGTAACTTCCTTCGAGAGTGGTAGTTTCCCCAGACAAAAGGACAGCCGGTTGAGAACAGTCTTGCAAAAATACCAATCCCTTAGAAGGTTAAAACTGGAAACAAAATGATACAGAGTCTGGAAGCTAGAAGAATAGAAGAGCTATAATGTAATTAACAAGTACTTTGACTAGTTGCTTTTTACCAGTTGGCGGTCAGGTTTTGCTCTTTGCAGAAGGAAAGAAAAGTTGCTGTGATGTGACTATATGTTCTCATAGCTGAGACAGGCATATTTTTAATACGACTGAAGTTGAGCTTCCTCTCTAATTTCCATTTGCAGGAGCTGCACTAACATCTGTTCGCGCCATGTCCTTCCTGCCAAGGTCCGAGGAAGCGCATCTTCCTCATTTGTCACAGCCTTTTTACTTTGCAAGGGCTTCACTGGTACTGACTGTTTCCAAGGTCTGAAACTTTGCACATGTGACGAACGGGGGGCTTTCACCAGTAACTTCCAGTTCTCACAGGCTTAAAATGGATCAGGCAGAGGGCAAGGACTTGGGAAAGAACAGCAGAGCTATGCTGCAGAAAAAGGAGGAAGGGGGGAAAACCAAACAACAAACTGTAAAATGGGTGATGAGGGGAACCACCCACAGAAACGGAAAACGTATTTCATAGTCCAGTTTTCTTGGTGGTAAATGTATTGACTGAGGCTGCACGAATGCTGGAGGTGCCTGAGATACTTGAATTCCTGAGCCCCACACGCGTACTGAAATGTAAGGGACAGGAGTGGTCACTTTTTACAGAAGTAAAGCTTCCTTGACGTTTCTTACTCTGCTCTTAGAGGCGTGAGCAACGATGCTGTGTTTACAGAGGAACTCATCCCACACATAGGTGTCTAGCCAGTGACTCTTCCCCAGTTTCACCCAAACTCCTGGCAGGCAGTCAACTCCTCCATTGCTTGCTCCACATTGGCACGATTGTAGTCGTGCTACCTGTCCTTTCCCTGGTTTTGGGACTCCGCATGAGAGAGGGTGTCTCTGTCAACCCATGAGCACTGCCTGCCCTTCCTGGGCTGCTTCACAGGGGCTCTGCCTGACAGGCATCTGCTCGTGAGACTCCTGCATTTGCATTATGTTTGTTGCTCAGTTGTTTAACAAAGTGCTTTTAATGGAAACGTAAAACCGGATAGAAATACAAAGCCTAATGGAATAATCTCTTAATTGCAGTGCTGTAAATGACTATTCAGCACATGATTACTGTACTTGCAGGGGGGACAGTGGGGAGGAAAGAATATTGAATGAAAGACACTTAAACACTTCAGCTGCTAAGAACGATGATTTATTGCCAATCTGAGCATCAAGCTAAGCAGGGCAAATAAACTGACAATAGTAAGTGCTTTTGGAGGTAGAAATTGCCTCATCCAGGGTATTCGCTGTGTGGGACATGTAAATTCTACCAGGATAAATGCACAAGAGCGATTAATTAATAGTGGCAAGATATTCGTGCATGCACTGTCCTTAGGTGACCCAGAAAAAGTATTAATCAGCACATTGCCCAATTATTGGCAGATAACTCCTGGTATGTAGTAGTTTGCCATTTCAGCTAGAAAATGCATTGTCCCTCTGCCTCCCTGTAAAAATCATGGTTTTTGCTGTGTTACGTGGTTCACAAAAAATACCTCATGTTTTTAAGCAGCAAAGGAGATGTGCTCAAAGGGATATTGACATTATCATTTTTTGGTATTGCTGCAAGACACATTAGTCCTTACAGAAGCTGTGTCCGTCTTTTGGTTATCTCACCTAGGTTAGGCAGCAGCAGGTAAAAAAAGATTACCTTGGTATTGAGCTGGCAGTTGATTTGGTGTACAGCTGTGTGCTCTCCAGAACAGAGGGTGGTTATCAGTGAATAAGTGCTCCAAGAGCACATGCTGCTCTGGGAGGCAAGGTAAGTATTTTGGAAGTGGCCTTGCTGGTTCCCACCAGCACTCCCCTTTCCCACAATTTACTGCGTAGTTTCCCCATGCTGCCTAAGAACAAGGATGCCTGACTTCACCAACTTGCAGGAGCCCCTCTGTTGCTCAAGCCTTTCTTTGCATGTTTGGGACACCCAGGTGCCTGTTGGACCCTCTCTTTCTCACAGATGCGGACCAAGCGCCATGCCTGCACCAAGCAAGCCGGAGAGATTTCCAGTGTTTTCAGTGGGTCTTGGCGCTGTCAAATCCACACTGTTGTCCTGTGGGAACCAGAGCTAGCTGTTACTTTTGATCTGAGCCAGAGTGTGACGTTCCCACTGCCTGCACACAAGTGTTGCTAACGATGGTAAAGCCGAGCAGTTTGCTGTTTCTCATCCGGCTTCCAATACCCAGGGAAAGACAGGAGCTTGTCAAATAGAGTTGCAGATGATGTGAGAAAATGATCTTTTTCTTTTTTTAAATTGGAAAATTACAAAGATGTTGAATAAATGTGTTCAGAATTGAAGGGGAAAAGTATTTGTAGCTTTTTTTGTTATTATTCTCTTAAAGGAGTAGTTTTTGTAGTTGCTAAAAGTAATAGCTTGTGTAAAATGAACTGCATGTAAATATTTTTTAAAAGCAGGAAAAAGGAAAGATACGATACTTCAGAGTGTATTTTGGAGCGGCATATGCTTTGCAATGTGCATTAGGCATGCATCGGTACCTGCCTGATGCACCCTGTCATGGGTTATTGCTCTTGCATAGTTTGAACACTTTCCAAGTCCTTTTGAATGACAATGAGATGCTTTGTTATATAGACATCAGGCTAATGATTCAAATGTAGTTTGAAACTCCAGCACAGAGAGGAACTCAGATATGGAGCATGTGCGCTTCTTAATAAAATTGAACAACAGTTACAAACCATAGGAAAATTAGCAGGTGCTTGTGTGTGTAGATGCAAAAAATTAGGAAATACTTCTGGAATAATTATAGTCTGGCAGAGACTGCAGGAAAGATTTTTAAGCAGGCTTTTCAGCATATAAACCGATCTTTTCTACAAACATTGCTAATCTCTTTCTGTTCCTACTTAGTCCTTGCTATGCAGATAAGACTTGTCCAACCTGTTACTCGGTACATGCTGTTATGTAGTGGAAAACTCAAAGGAATAGGAAACCTTTTCATTCATGCATGATTTCTTTGCTGCTAATTCCTATGGAAGTATGAAAGAATTTAGCTCTTTAATATTCTTTAATTTTTTCTTAATTTCAAATTAGTTACAGTACTGTCCTGTTCCTGTTCATGGCACATTACATCTGATTTAGTCAATTGTTTGGGAAGGATTTTACACAGAGAGTGTAAAAAAATATTTACTCATGTGCTTAATAGGTTGCAGAGGGTTGAAGATTCAGGAGGTAGAATTGCACATATCCATATTTCTGAGACAGTTTCAAATGCTCATATTTGTAGGTTTTGCTTTTGTTATGCTTCGTAGCAAATTAAACCACTTGATTTAATGTGTAGCATTTGATGTGTAGTCTATTCTTTAAATAACTTCAGGTTTGCAGTCATAAAAGGAACAAATGCAAAGGCTGATGTTACATTCCTTTTTACGTTTCTTTGCTTTAAACGTAGGGCTTCAGGAGTACACGTTAGCCCACAGCTGGGATGGTAGCAGAGGGTAGAAAGGAGGACCCTTCCGACTGTGGAGGAAATACGAAGTGAAAGGCTCTTAGGCTCTGCAGCAGTCTCACTGTCAGCCTCGCAAACTGTCTGACAGCGTTTAGGAAAGGCTGGGTGAAATCAGGTCTTTGGAAAACACAGGGGTTTTTTGGAAGTGTTTAAGGGAACAGGCTTACATGCTTTACAATGGTACGGTCAGTTCTGTTGTCTCAAGAGGAGAATTGACAAAAGATAAGCTGTGATGTATGTGCATGTATTTGTGTGTCATGCAAAGTAAGATGAAGTCATGCTGAAACCGGTGCTCCACCCGCATGACATGGTGTGGGGAGTGTGCAGGGGCTCTTTGTGGAGAAGTGGTGAGCTGCGTGTGAAATGAGGATGTCATGCACTGTGTGGTAATAGATGTGTGACGTGGCACCTGTGGACCGCATGGCAATGTGGCTGATGGACTTATGAGCTGCTTGGCAGAGTATAGAGAAGGTCAGCTAATAGGAGGCTCCTGTGGAAAACCAGCGATGTATTCACTCAGCTGGATGTACAGGGATGTTAGCTATGTGAGGAGGAGTATTATGTGAGAAGAGATTTAAAATGCAGACACATGAAGCAGCTGCTCACTAAACATTTCAATTTCTTTTTTACTAACTATATATCTTGTTAAAATTCTTCTTTGGTGTAGTGGAGAACAATAATATGGTTTTTTTAATAGCATTTAGGAAGCCAGTTCTATAAAATCAGTGAACAAAAGGCACGTCTGCTTGAATAATTTTAATGTAGTCTTAAAGTAGAAAATTTATTGCATTTGACTTCTTGCACCTGCAGTAAGCATTTATGTATACTCAAAGAACTGAGGTAGAAAAATAGATTGTAAGACTTGAATCCTTGATTTAACTTGCAAAATGATTTCACATGGCAAATTAAACATTGGGTTTTTTCTGAAATGTAATAGCTGATATCATCTAGGGTTTTGTTTTTGTTTTTGTTTTTTTTACTTTGCTGTAACCTACATTTTTCTTAAGATCTTTTAACTGAGATAGTTCTTTGAAAGGCTTATCATTTTTATGAGGACCCTGGGGAAACAGTAACTGGTTGGGGGGGGACCACTGGGCTTTGCTTTACTGAGTACTTCTGTGCTAGGTCAGGAATAAAATGTTTGGACAGTTGGTGTGAATAAACAGTAGGTCTAAACAGTCACGGTTTCATTTCCTATAATCAGTAAGATGGAAATATGTGTGTGAATCAAAATCTTGTAATTGTGTGAATAGGTCTGGGAAATTAATATTAATGGCAAAAACTGTTTCTCTTGATCCTTTACTTGATTATTTGGCTCTTTCTCAACCAGTACTAGTTTGCAACAGCCTTTTTACCTAATCTCTCAGATCTCCAAGATTTGCCAGTAAAAGACATTCTTTTGGAGCCGATTTTAAAGAAACACACACATGAATTTCATTTTTACATTCCATTTTTTGTAGATTGCTACTGTGAATGGACGATTCTCTTGCTGCGTTTAAACCTATTACCAATAAATTGATTGTACTGGACAACAATAACAACAAAAAAGATATTTCAAGGCTAAACAGGTAGCATGGGTCTTATATAGGGTAGAATGGAGGTTTTACCCTATGCATTTTCCCAGGCAAACCTGGAACAGTTCATCCAAGGTGCTGGATTTCTGCCGCTGAGAGGAGGAATTCAGAGGCAGACGGGTACTGTGGGAGATTTCATGCAGCACTTCACTGAAGAAAACCTTCAGATTGATTGGGCAGCAGCTGATAACCACTTCTGTCCATTCAAGTATGCCTTATCAGCATTAGAAACAGTGATATTTTGCTAGCGGCGGGTGAGTTGATAAAACATCACAGTTATGGCCTCTGTGTTTCCACTGGGGAACACCTTCTCGCTGTGCCGGGCAGTTGTGCACACATGTGCACATGTGCACGCAGTGAAAGACCATCCCTGATCTGAAAGACTTGCTGCTTACCACGTAGTAGTTACCCTGTTCCTATGCTCATATAACTGACTTAAAGAACCGTAACGGAAAGATTTGGCATAGAGATAACAGCAGAAGCGATGCACTGAAGTGCAGAGTGGTAGAGGATCCAGCCGGGCTTAACAAAACTTGAGTTTTGGCACTCTTCCACCGATTTAACTTCAGTCGCATCATTTTCCTGAGCTGGGGTTTGTAAGCTAACACTTGAGTTAGATTTATTGATGTGTCTCAGGCTGACTTAAACAACTGGGAGTGGTACACAATTGTTTTTATTATGAGTGGCATGTAGATAATCAAGAGGGAGAAACATTGCAGGAGGGAATAACGCTACAGGGCAGTCCATTCGTGAGTGGTGAGAGTTGTTCTGGGTGCTGAAATCCTGGTGAGCTGGGTCTCTAATAGGTGTGTTCACCTTCATTTTTCTCACTGGCCTCATACTGTTTGAACACTGACTTATCCAAACAAATTGCCACTGTGCTGCTCTAAGATGGCCACATTTGAGTTCATTTATACATTCGTAATCCATGGCAGTTGCTAAGTGCTTTACAAGTGCTTGTTTTCATCAAGGGGAAAAAAAAAAACCGCCTTGCAGCAAGCTCCAGGTGCTGCAGAGGCAGGGTGAGGTACCACTGAAACAGTTGCTTAAACAGCAGCTGACGCACAGTAGCTTGTTACCCTGCTGCCAGCATGCCTGTGCTTGCCCTGTGGCAAGTTAGGAATAATACAAGGTTGCTTTTTGTTGATGGGAGACTGTATGACCGCCTTTGATTTTTAAATACATAAAAATGGGAAAAGGTAATTTCTGAGAAGAAGTGGATCTTGATCTTGTGTTTGGGATGGGTTTGCATGTGAAACAGCTGGTTTAAAAGCTGAACTCTGGCTACAGGAAGATTTATCTTAACTGCAGTAAGTTTTTAACAAAATCAAGACTGTAGGTAGCACACTTAAGTAGAAGACCGGTTATTTTTTCAGAAGGCTGTATACTATGACAACAGTTCTTTTGCAACCCTGGGTTACTACGGTACATCTGTGGTTATTTAAACACACACTTTCCCTAGTGAGATTTCATCCTAGGACACTTCCTTTTAAAGTTACTTTGCATCTATGTTGTATTGTAATGTTTAGACTGGGTGGAGCAAGATCGGCCCTGATCAGCCCTGGACAGTGACTGCGCGTTGCATGAATGTGTTTTTCGACTGTCTCTATCTTCTTCCTCCTTATCTGAGGAAATCAAAATGAGAGTACATCCTTAGAGATAATTTCTCCCTTGCCCATTGACATTTTTATTTGGCAGGTTTCTCAATGTCTGGCATTCTTCTGGAAGAAGAAACCCTGGAGAAAATTCTGTGACTTACTTCTCCCTGTCTTTTTCCTCTCTTGTTTCCTTATTCCTCACATCATTTTTCCATTAATTCTATAGAGCCGTGCATGACATTTGCTGAGGGCTTTGTGATAATTTTTTTTTCGTGTGTAATATTTGGTAGAAGTTTGGGCTTTGATCTGGAAATGTGTCACAGTTCTTATATGGGAAGCTCTGCTGGCTTTAGGAAGGCAAGTAAAAATATGTTCATCTTCGTGGGTGTAAGTGCTAGTAAGGTTGCTATCCTAGCGTGTGTGGCACTTGGTAGGTAAAAACACAAAAGAGAAATAGCTGTTTTTTGCGGTAAAGGTGACTCGTAGGCTTTTAGGGATATCTTTCCATAGCTATTGATAATATGTTGTTCATAACTGGGGAAAGCTTGCTACTGGGGCGTAGCCTTAGATGAGATGTCGTTGTATGTGCATATGAAGTATTTGATCAGAAATTACCTTCTATGGACCGTATTTTAAATGCAAAATTGACTGCACCTTTTGTGTAAAAGTCCTTTTTCTGCACTCATTTTTCACAGAACTCTCCTGAAGGAAAAAAAAAGGAAATGGAATTCTTGTGTTGATTGTCATACTATGCTCTACTGAAAAAAAAATTGCTTTGTTTTGTCTTTGTTATCTTAGAATAATGAATACATGTTAGAGTTTCTTTAAGAAAAAAAAAGACAATGTCAACTCAGGAAACATGCTTTTCAGGATAGGAGAAGGGAAGGAGAAGAATGGAAGGATATAAAGCTATCCACCAAGTACATGCTCCTCTGTAAACTAAACAAACCTATTTAGCAATGTCTTTTACTTGCTCGTCCACTTAACGTCAGAATCTGCCTGTTTCTGGCTGTGTCTTAGGCAATCTAGATGAATTTCTAAGCAACATAGTATATGCAAAGAGTGGTGAGTTACTGCAG
The DNA here is from genome assembly GCF_000690835.1 of Fulmarus glacialis. NCBI lineage: Eukaryota > Metazoa > Chordata > Aves > Procellariiformes > Procellariidae > Fulmarus > Fulmarus glacialis. The sequence continues at coordinate 21,815 of NW_009211994.1, forward strand.
TAAGTCTGTGCATAGCAATTTCCGAGATGTTTACAGCCATCAGGTATGTCAGTGAAAAGTTCTGTTCCGCTCACGTGAAAAGTGTTTTGTGTCCTTGAACCAACAATGTTTCCTAATTGGTTCAACTCAGCTGCCCTTAGCTTGATTCAACCAGGCAGCTCATGTCTTTTGGTCATTTGATGGACCTGCTGGGGCTTAGAAGGAAGATGAAATGTTGCTGATGCTTGCTCTGTCATGTAGAGGCACTTGAGATGGTGGTGTGAATGCAGATGCTCTAGGCTGTATTATGCAGCATGGCTGTTCTCATTGGAAAATAAGCTAACATGGAAGGAGTTTGCCTCAGCACAGACGAACCATCAGGAAGATAACATCCAAGGCTTGTCAGAATGGGTCTAAGCTAATGCAAGATGATGCCAAGACAAATCCAGAAGAAAGAAGAATGATAGATGAAAACTCGAATGTGATCCTGCAGTCACTGTGGTGATGGATGGTGCCTAATGAAGGCTATGCAAGGAGTCTTCTAAGAAGTCCTTTCTAAATAGCTTATGAACTTGCATGCTGAAGCAGGTTTTGGGAGGGGAGGCAGGAAATGCTTAGAAATGGTGTGAGTGTGGGACCACTTGAAAGAAGACAAGTAGAATGGAGTGGGATAAGAATGTGAATTAGCTGCATGACCGCTGTGGGGGCAGCAAGAGGAACAGAGTGGCTGGCCTTTGAAATCTGGTTTTCCTGTGCTTTGACGGTAGATGTTTTCTCTCTGAGCTAAACTTCCAAGCAGACCCAAAGTTTACATTCTGGTAGAAAGGCTACACCCCATATGTTTGTTGATAGTGCCAAGGCCTTGTATTTACTTCCAGCAGCCTTTGATCTAGGAAGGCGTGCTGTAAGTACCTTTTGAAGGGTAAATGTCTTTTCTGTTTGTGCGATCGTTTCCTCAGGCCTTTTTGCAGAGAGGTCTTGGGGTGATCGTGGGTGACTCAGAGTCCCCTCCCTGTTAGAGCAGGATCTGCTCAGCAGGGAATGCCGTTTCTCCAAACAGACCGATTCTCAGACAAAGCCAGGATGTAACACGCTGTCAGAGGGATCTGGGTGTGCATTTCTCAAAGTACCAGCTGAGCTTAACCGGTTTGGCCTTGGGTCTGAGAGCGCGCTGTGGGAGCACCTCTGGAGGCACTTGGGTCTATGTGAAAATGTTTGCTTAGCTGTGCAACAGAAGAGTGTAACTGGGTCAGTGATAGACTGAAGTCTCCCATTTTGATACAAAGAGTGGAGTTTAGAATAACTCATTCTTCACTGTCGCCTCTGCAAAAGCTGCTCACATGTAAGCTCAGTCTTGTCACAGCTGGGTCACCACAACCAAGGCTGCTTGGTGTGCAGCTGTTAGGAGACTCTCGGAGCCTGGGGAGTAGTCCTGCAGGTCCCATCCTAGGCTGCACATCTAGAGCTGCTCCAGCAGTGCTGCAGCCAAGGCACCAGCAGCTTTGTCCGAATTTTTCTGTGCATACTCAATTACTGAAATAGCACTCAAATTGCAGATCTTTACTCACCTACCCAAAAAGACATATGTGCCTTCAGGGCTGAAAGGCAGTCGGACCACTTGGCTTGGGGAAATCCTGAGATGTGCGCCTGATGAATTAGGCTGCTGTATACAGAACACCTTGTCTCTAAGAGGTGAAGTGGTCAGGATTTTTCATTGCACGTACCTGGTGATTTAAATTTTTCACATTTCCTCCTTTGCCTGCCACATCCAGATCAAACAAAGCCTTAAATTCATCATTGTTCCAACGCCTTGTCTGCTCTCCTTGTAATTACACTTCACACATCCACACCTTCTTAGAAGTCTTCCTAATATATTTGCATTTACATGGAGAATGACAACTTTCATGTTCCCCGTGTAACTTATAATTAACACCTTCTCTGACAGCATTCTATTAACATCAGCGTACATGGGGTGAGGTTGAAAGCCTGGGTTTCTTTAGAGACTTCATTTCTGCAGCATCAGAGTGGAGAGACTGCCTCTTGGTTTGTTCAGATGCTTCGACTATGGCAACATAGTTAAGTGTTGTTATTGAAGACGACTAAGTGAAGATTGCATAAACTGAAGTAATTGTCACACTTTTTCCGAATTTTCTAAGTTGCTGCTGTATGCAGCTGTTAAGTGAGGCTGGCCTTCAGCATAAGCTCCTGGGTTTTGTTGGGAACATCTTTCTGCTAACACCGTCTGACTGTTTGCATGCTGTATTCTGGCCTCTGAGGGATTCACCACTTTGGGAGAGGGTCGTTTGTTTGTGTTATATATTCACCGTGAGACTTTCTTGCCTGTTGCAATCAAAAACTTTCTGCTCGTAGGGTAAATGGTGTGTCTGTGGAGACTGAGGAACCATTGACTTGGGTATGAGAGCTCCCGTCACTGTGGAGGGGAGGAGGAATAGGATGCCCTGCTGCTTAGGGGAGCACCGCAGCTTGGAGCACTCCTATTGGAAGCATTTTCGGCTGGAGAGTACCACACCTTTTGTGAAAGTATCCAAGGCCTGTTGTTGTGGTTTAACCCGGCAGGCAGCCAAAGACCACACAGCCGCTCGCTCACACCCCCCCTCCCCTCCCCAGTGGGACGGGGAGATAATCAGAAGGGTAAGAGTGAGAAAACTCGTGGGTTGAGATAAAGACAGTTTAATAGAACAGAAAAGCAAGGGAAAATAATAGTAATAATAATAATATTGATAGAATATACAAAATGAGTGTACCCACCGAGCAATGCCCAAAAAACCAGCGATCGCTACTTCCTGGACATGCCTACCATGCATATACGGAGCATGATGTCATGGTATGGAATACTCCGTTGACCAGCTGGGCCAGCTGTCCCAGCTATGCTCCCTCCCAGTCTCTTGTGCACAGGAAGCTGAAAAGTCCTTGACCGGGAGGGTACTTACCAACAACTAAAAACATCAGTGTGTTATCAACATTCTTCTCATACTGAATCCAAAACACAGCACTAGGAAGAAATTTAACTCTATTCCAGCTGAAACCAGGACATCTGTCTACTGCGATATTGCTATAATGGTTTTCATTTACAACTAAATAAAAGTTAGATTTTAAACATTTCAGTGCGTGAGGGAAAATCCAAGTCAAAACTTTTAATTTGTTTGCTTTTTTTGGATAGGCGGAGAAGAGGTTGTTACTGTCAATTATTCGCATCTTTTCACAAACCTTATTCGCATCTTTTCACAAACCTTCTTTTTCCTCTTTTGAGCCTTCAATGGTTTGCAGACGATAGGCTGAGAAATACTGCTCCAAAGCCTGGGGTGTGTTTTTAACCCCAAATCCTCAAACGGTTATGTGTTTTTTAGGCTCAATTCTGTGAAGGGTTTGTCATGTTTGAAGAACATCTGAGAGTTCCCAATTCCTGCCAAAGTCACTGGGCGCTGCAGGGGCTCAGCTCTTCTCAGGAAATGTTCAGGCTTACTCCTGGGAACTGCTTGATGAAGAAAGGCTTACTGATGCCAAAAGGAAGCAAAAACCTTTTAATGGCTGAGTAATGAATATATTTTTAAACTTGGCAACAGCAATAGGAAACGAATAAGTAAGAATTTGAACCCAAAGATTACCGTGGAAGAGGCAGAGTGAGAAGATGCTTAATTTTACATAGGTAGAACTGATTTTTTGCTGGCAAAAGCTAACTCAGCTTCTACTTAAGCAAACTGGCAGTTCCCTGCTACCTGTTATAACATCCCAGCCATTCTCCACTTCGATTTTTTGGTGTAACCTATGTATTTAAAACATAGGAAGAGGTGTATTCAGCATCATTTTTCCATATGGTTTGAAGGAAAGCTTGCAGCAGCACTGGATTTTCTTGGAACATTATTTTTGTTCAAAAATATTTGCCAGGAGGTCTCTTACAATCATCGTGGAGGTACGGATGGGCTGTGAGGCCTTGATCTCTTGCTCAGCAGTCTAATGCTGCTATCGTACAGTCAGTAAACAGGGCTGGATAGACTTGATGAGTTGAAGGAGCTAGAGGAAGCAAAAACTTGAAAAACGAATTCCAACTCATATTTCTCCAGTGTGAAGATACGTATTTTTGGAAAACATATACCAAAGCTGCTGGATGATGCAGAAAATAACTGACTAACTGTACCATCTGTTGCGCTTCTGCCATGTGTTTTCCTCTTATCATTTGTTTCTGTTCAAACTGTGTATGTTCTGTGAAATAGTGTTTGATGTGAAACGGAACTTAAAAATATCCCGCAAGTCACAACTTGACGATGTTTCCATAAAGGAAAGGAAGCAGAGGTTGGGACGAGGCATTTTTGATGCTGTTTGGTATTAACTTTAAGGTCATCCTTTCATCTGCTTGTCTTACAGTCACTGTCAAGCAAGCTGCTTAGGTGATACAGTGTGAGAGCTGAGCACATCTGTGATGCTCGGTAACTTTCTGTGTTTATCCATGTTTCTTTTCAAGTTGATGGGCTGATGAGTGAAACTGCATATTTAATCTTTGTAGATGTGATCCTGGCTGTATAAATTGGTGGCAATTCTTCTATGGAGACTTTTAGAGCAGCAGAGCTGGGGCGCTGCAGCGAGGCTGTGATAGTGCATCCGTGTGATTTGTGTTTAATCTTCTTTGGGGGTGATGTGTCTTGCCTTGAAATTAAACAGAATATGTCTCTCAATCTTGAGAAATGTTGATCAGCAGCTTCTCATGATGAAAAAGAGTCCATTTTAATGACAAAACAGCTTCAATAAATTTGTGATTTCCTGCAGTTGTACTAAAAGGAAATGTTCTCTCTTAATGTTTCGGAGGAAGAGGTTCTGTGCGTTCAGAAGGAAGTGAGTGTCGTTTGTGTGTTTGCTTTTTAGCCTTTCTCCACCCCCTTCCCTGCTGCTGGAATAATTCCTTTTGGGAGCCAGCAACAGATCTTATTACAATTAAAACTAAAGCAGGTTTTAATTTTAATTTCATTATGATTCAGAGAACATTATGATTCAGGACAGGAGGAGAGGCAGAATTTCTTCCTGCACCAGTCTATTTTTTGAAAATGTTGCCATGGGCTGGATTGTCACATACCAGCATTTGAAACTCTGTAGTAAGGGTTGTCATGTCACTGAGAGTGGCTTCAGAGTACGTTGGTATTTTTATGGTTCCTGTTACAGACCCAAGCCTGGATGATGGGTCAGGGTATATGCTTTGCTGAACTTTCTGAACCAAATCTCTTGTTACTGGAGCCAGTGGACTACCTTTTCCAGCATGGGCTGCTTTGAGCCTAGGAGTTTTTTACTGTTTCAGTGTGTAGCAAAGCATGATCTGGGTTTTTTGGGGGGCGGGGGGGGATTTGTGCATGTGTTTACTTCTTGTGGAACATGTTTGAAGATGATCAAGGCTGAACTAATATTTCGGGGCAGACATTCAGTCTCATCTGCCTGTTTGAATATACGGTGTATTTGGGTTTTCCTGATGACACGTCAAGTGTAGCCCAGCTGCAGGGAGTGCAGCACTATTTTTAACTCTCAAATTTTGAACTGTTTCCCCCCTGAAGACGGACAGGATGGGACCATGGAGTCCCCCAGCTCCCAGGCTCCCATGTGCTTGGCATGTTGGTGTTAAGCCTGGAGGTCCAGTTTCCCAAAGCATTTCCACAAATCAGTAAGGAAGAGCTTGGGGGAGGTTTTTTGAGTTCCCATTCAAGAAAATTTAAATATCAAAGCTGCTAATCTGGAGAGGTTCCTGAAGAACAGGAGCTGGGGTTCACCCTGCAGCTTTGGCAATAGCGAGGTTAGGGCTCTGTCTATGCGTGTGCGAGGGACAGCTTGCTGGAGCCTGGCAGGTGGCTTTGCTGCACGGGTTTCCTCTGCTGGCGCCTGGCAGGCTGCAGAGACCTCCTCTCCTCTTGGCACGGGTCCACACAGGGCCTCGCTGACCGTGGTTCTCTGATGCTTTCTGCCGGGCTTCCCAACAGTGACTTTGGGGAAACTGTGCAGTGTTATGAGTTACAGCATGGCCAAGGTTTTTCAAAAGCTTTAAAAAGAATATTGACAAATACCCTAAATGGTCAGGTTAATGGTGGACAGAAACAGTGTCTCCCCAGATGTTGGGACTACAGGCTTACATTAAAAAAGTGGACATTTCAGTAGGCAGCAGATGCTTCTGCTCTGAATTAGGAATGCCATCTAGTGCAATACAACTTAATTGTTTTTAAATAAAAGCCCCTTAGTATGAGATGAGGCAACATGCATGGAAACTTGACACCTACATGATAAAATATACGCATTAAAATGAATTTTAGCTGTTGTCTTCAGGTGGTTTAAGGGCTTTCTGTAACCTAGAGAAGGGAGGGCTGGTGCTCCTAACTGCATGACCAAATAAGTAGCTACTCAGTGTTTATTCCCTTATCCTTCTGCTTTTAAAACTGTACCTTCTTCTGTGCACTGAAGTTGGAGGAAAACTAGGAATGAAAATTGGTTTGATCCATTTCAGAAAGGGAGGCAGAGGATGGATGGCGATCCTGAATAGCAAAACGAGAGGGAGTGACCCCTCGTCTGCCTGAATGGGTAGTCAGCTGTGCACAGCCAGCAGCGTGGGCCACTAGTCACCATGACAGCACGAAGAGGTCTGCAGTAGTAACAACGCATGACTAACCTCGCTGAGCAATGCCTGGTAGTATTGTACGTGTGAGAGCACCCATGTCCACCGGGCTGTCCCAGAGCAGGCACGTTCGTTTTCTTTTAATCCTGCAGGAACTGGCATTATGGCAAAAAGGCGGTGTCCCTTCCCCTCCCCTCTGTCCCTCCTCTCTTTCTCTTCACACACTCTTTAAAAAGAATTTATTGCTGGGAAGAGAGCTTGAGGTCAAGGAAGGTTCAGGGAAAGAAAAGGCCTTTAGAAGGTATTACAGCTGCTGTTTTTACAGCAAGCGGCATGTAAGATGTTTTACGTTCAGTGTTGGGATGCATATAGGAAAGATAGCTACTTCTCATTGTAAATATTATTGTTGCAAGAGACACAAGTTACAGTTGTTTAGGATTTTCCTTTTGTTTTAATGTAAGCAGAACCTCTCAGCAAAACAGCTTGATTGCTCTGAATTTGGAAGCTCGCCAGCCTAGAAATAGAAGGGTATCTGTAATCCCCATGGACGTAGCACAGTGTTGTAGTAGAAAACAATTTGCAGGATCATAATACGTGGCATGGGGTTTTTTTTTAATTTTTATTTTTTTATTGCTGCTGTTAGTTTTTAAACGACTTGCAAGTTATGGGCTTCTCTTGCTCTAAGTTGAGATCTAGTGAGACATTTACAGCAAGGCATAATGTAAAACAAGAACCCTGATCGGCCAGTGCTGACAGCAGATTTTATCCTGGGAGAACAAATAAAAATAGCCTATGAGGTTTTCCCCAGTTCTTCCAACATGTCAGACTGATGTTTTGCTTGCCTTCTTTCCAGTAAATTTTTGCTCGTGCATGTATGTGCGCATACATATTCTGTTTTGTCTTAATAATTAAGACTTGATGTTATTGTTAAGAGAGCTTGTGGTAAGGAGGATGAAATATATGAGTAGTAATATTGTGCTAATGCTTTGGCTTATGATTAACATTTATGAACTCAAATAAACTTTTAATATTTGAGAGTTGTTTGGTTTTGGGGGGGATTATGGTTTTTTGTTTCGTTTTTGGGGTTGTTTTTTTTTTTTTTTTCTTTTTGAAAGGTGCAGAAGCTGAACTTTGTGAGCTGATGTATAGTGTCCAAATGATGACTTCCCTTCATTTTGCTGGAGGTTTGCTCATTTGTGCCCAAGGTCAGGCCTGTTTTGCATGACTGAAGAATGCACTCTCATTGCCCAACACAAAGTCCGTTGAAACCGATAAGAATTTTTTTGCCTATTTCAGTGGCCTTTGGCTCACTGCTCTGCAAGTTGAAACAACTGAACAAAACACAAAACCTCTAGGTCAGAATTTCCACTTGTTTGTTTCGCAGCAGAGTCTCACTGTGATTCAACCTCTCGGTGCTCTTCCAGCCAGGGAGATACAGACGTGGTTATGCTGATATTTGTGGATCATCAGTAATGCTTTTCAATCTTGGTTTACTGCTGATAATGGCATGCTGGTTTGTATTTTCCTGCAAGAATACTAATCTGACCAGTTTATGGCTCCTGCCCTTTTTACCCAGCAACCATAGGAAAAAACCTGTTAATACCAAGTCATGTTCCGTATAGGTTTATCATACAAAGGGAGAACAGGGGTGAACATGTGGATTCCTACTGACTCCCCATATCAGCCATCCGGCCTGTGGACATGATACCCAGCTTGTTAACTGGATCCATTTAAAGTATTGGGTGTATTTTGTGTTTGTTTAAGAAAGTTTATCTACATTATCTCCTTGTTAATAAATCTTATGTGAAGAGGAGCAAATTTTAGATTACTGCTGAAAGCTAGATAAGGAGGGGGTAGTGAAGTTATTACAGGACAGGATGCTTGACTCTAGTAGCGTGAGGGGGCTGTTACTCAAAGTCCTCAGTGCTTTATAGGAATGGCCGCTACTACAGTAGTGCACCTTAAAAGATCTCAAGTATTCAAATACTGTTGCATGTGCCTTGCTAAATAATAATGCGGATTATAAAGTGATGTGGCATGCTCTAGTAGTAACGTTAGAGTTTTTGAAAGGTAACTGAGGTTGTTAGGGAGTTTGGGAATGGGTCTGTTAGAAGAGAAGTTAACTCTTTCAATCTTGACAGTGTTCTCCAAGAGACTTGTGTTCAACCTCGTGGCTTTTATGTCTTTCTCTGTCCCCTCTGAAAGAGGCAAACAATCTCTTACCTGGGAAGATAAAATGAGATTGGCTCATTTTAAAACAATCTCTTTTTGAAAGAGATGGATTGGCTGTGGCTTTTGTCGTTATGTATTGTTTAGATGAGCATTTTAAATCGCTTTCATTTTTTATCATCTTGGGCTTCAACAGAGAGCTATGCCAGCTGAACAGCTTGTCTCCAGGAGGCCTGGTTCTGAAGTGTGCTGCAACAATCTGCAAATTGCAGTAGCAAAATCTATTTTGGGGAAAGCTAGCACAGTATCTGTGTGTGCTGTGTACTCCAGCCAACACCATGAGTAATTTAATAAGTACTAGGGAGAAAACAAAGAAAACCGAGTATGTATATTTAATATTGCAGTTGTAATAAAAAGTACTGTGTAGATCTAAGTGCTTGGCATTCATGGTGTGGATCAAGACAGGAACAGTAACAGGGTGGGCTGAGATGTCGGCAGTGTTGTGCAGACCAAAATGTGTATGTGTATCAAAAGACAAGAAGCGGGAGAAGGAGCTTTGCTCCCTTTAACGCAGTTGTCACACTTGTAAAAAGTAGATCCCCTTTGTGTCTTTTAATTTCCTGTATGTCCCTCTGTCTATCGAATGATGAAAATTATGGCTGAAGAACTGACAGGGAAAAACATGACTGGGAAACAGCTGATACTCAAGGAGGAGGAGTTAAAACTAACTTAAAATTGTCCTTTTGTACCTTCAGCATTGTACTGAATACTATCATTAGGCTCAAAAATATACTTGATGGTAGCTTCAAAAGGAAAAATTCAAAGTGGGTGGGGGAGAGCTGGAGCTGAGCACCTGGTTGCACTAAGAGTCTTGATTAGTCCGAACACATCAGAAAAGTTCCTTGCAAGAGACTTGTATAATTTCTTAAGGGAAGATAGTGACTGCAGGGCAAAGAGGCTGGGAAATCATAGAATCATAAAATCATTAAGGTTGGAAAAAACCTCTAAGATCATCCAGTACAACCATCAACCCAACACCACCATGCCCACTAAACCATGTCCCTAAGTGCCACATCTACATGTCTTTTAAATACTTCCGGAGATGGTGACTCAACCACTTCCCTGGGCAGCCTGTTCCAATGTTTGACTACTCTTTCAGTAAAGAAATTTTTCCTAATGTTCAATCTAAACCTCCCTTGGTGCAACTTGAAGCCATTCCCTCTTGTCCTATCGCTAGTTACTTGGGAGAAGAGACCAACACCCACCTCACCACAACCTCCTTTCAGGTAGTGGTAGAGCACGATGAGGTCTCCCCTCAGCCTCCTCTTCTCCAGACTAAACAGTCCCAGTTCCCTCAGCCTCCTCATCAGACTTGTGCGCCAGGCCCTTCACCAGCTTCGTTGCCCTTCTCTGGACACGCTCCAACACCTCAATGTCCTTCTTGTGGTGAGAGGCCCAAAACTGAACACAGTATTCGAGGTGCGTCCTCACCAGTGCCAAGTACAGGGGGACGATCACTTCCCTACTCCTGCTGGCCACACTAGTTCTTATACAGGCCAAGATGCTGTTGGCCTTCCTGGCCACCTGGG
>NW_009211995.1:0-815 GCF_000690835.1 Fulmarus glacialis
TCAGCCGTCCAGACAGTTTTTTACCCATCCATCATTTCATATTCTACCTTTGCTTTAGGGAATGGATGGCGATGCTTTTGAGAAGAAGTACAACACTTTAGGACTGGATATAATTAAAACCCACCAGATGTTCTGCCAGGAGGTTCTTAAGCTGCTGCCTGGGCAAATGGCTGTTATGAGTAATGGCAGGGTAAGAAAGAAATTAATTCATCTCTCAGTCTTTTTGTAGGTACTTTTTATTTCCTGGAACTTCAGTTTCAAGCTAAAGAAAATGCATTATATTGATTTCCCACTTTTTCATCCTGTTGGTAGAGAGTGGTATGAATGTTTGCCTTGGTTTTTATTTTGTTTCCTACTACTTTGTTTATTGGCTCCGTTCCATTGAAGCTACTATGTATTTATGTCATTCCCACAGCTGCTTAAGAGATAATCTGATTAAATGATAGACAAAATTTTCTGAATATGTTTATATTTGCTGTATTATTAATGATATTTTCAGGATCAGAATTTATTCTTATTTATCTATATTTTACACATTTGGAGTAGGATGAACTACTGCATATATGTCCTGGTTTCAGCTGGGATAGAGTTAAATTTCGTCCTGGCACCGTGTTTTGGATTTAGTATGAGAAGAATGTTGATAACACACTGATGTTTTTAGTTGTTGCTAAGTACCCTGCTAGTCAAGGACTCTTCAGAGGCTGGGAGGGAGCATAGCCGGGACAGCTGGCCCAGCTGGCCAACAGGGTATTCCATACCAAATGATGTCGTGCTCAGTATATATATGAGGTGTGGTCCAGGAAGTAGTGATCGCT
>NW_009211996.1:0-1230 GCF_000690835.1 Fulmarus glacialis
GTTATACAGTGGGGCCTCTTCAGCACATGCCACTTCCTCCTCTGGGGATATTCGAAAATCTTTGCCTTCTGGCCAGTCCATGATCACTTCCAAGATTCCCGGGCGACTGGGGTTTCCTATTCGAGCCCGCTGTGTGATCAGAGCGACCCACTTACTCCAGGTAGCATCGGTTGCACACTGTGTAGAGGGGACCCGCCCTTTGAACATCCACCCCAGCACCGGCAGTCGGGGTGCCAGGAGGAGCTGTGCTTCAGTACCAACCACTTCCAAAGCAGCTCGAGTCCCTTCATATGCTGCCAATATCTCTTTCTCAGTTGGAGTGTAGCAAGCCTTGGATCCTCTGTATCCCCGACTCCAGAACCCTCAGGGTCGACCTCGAGTCTCCCCTGGTGCTTTCTGCCAGAGGCTCCAGGTAGGGCCATTCTCCCCAGCTGTGGTGTAGAGCACATTCTTTACATCTTGTCCTGCCCGGACTGGCCCAAGGGCTACTGCCTGAACTATCTCCTGTTTAATTTGTTCAAAGGCTTGTTGTTGCTCAGGAGCCCATTTGAAATCGTTCTTCTTCTGAGTCACTTGATAGAGAGGGCTTACGATCAGGCTGCAATCTGGAATATGCATTCTCCTCTTTGTAGATCAGAAGCTGACAAGGGAATAATCTTTCTTCTCACAACTAAAATTCCAATCAAGTCTGAGTTTAAACAGATACTCAGAAATATTTTTGAGAAAATAAAAATCTTAAACTTCTATCTGTGATTAATTCTACTTTATTCTAATAATGTCAAGGTCCTCCTTCCAACTTACATATACACTCATCTCAACTGTTCTTCGGTGAACACTATACTGAACAGAGCTTTCTTCTTTAGTTGATTAAAACATGTGCTCATTGCACCCATCAGCCATAGGAAGGCTGAAGAAAAAAACTGAAATCATGAGGATAAAGAAATTCTTTAGCCTTCAGAAGGAAAGCATACCCAGGCATGATCCATTTAACATGTAAACAACAACAGATACAGCTACTAAACCCAAATATCACAAGACTTGATATTCTGTCAGCAGAGAAGCCAAACTGTGACCATCACCCGTACAGAGATTCAGCACTGGCCTTCATTTTGCTGGTGCTATTTCCAAATCTGCCTTTTTTTTTTTTTTTTTTTTTTTTGTTTTTGGGGATACGAAAAAACCAGGCCCTCTAGGGTCTGTATCTTGTTCAACTACAGCCTGCTGACAGCC
>NW_009211996.1:1257-3395 GCF_000690835.1 Fulmarus glacialis
AGACCTACTTGACGTATTCTGGCAACCTTTATCATCTTAAGCTGTCCTTTGGAATACCTGTCCTACATCTCAGAGTGCCTTTTCCATACTTGTAAAAAAGGTTGGTAACTTTGCAGAATTCATTAGGTTTTAAGACTGGGCATAATGTTATACATCTGGATAGGCTGGACAAATACACAAAAGCCTTTAATTCTCTCAGCTCAACATTTCCAGGAAGAACGAACGACGTATTTTAAAGAAAGAGATGAGGCCTAAACATATGGTTGCCATAACCAGTGCAGTGTAAGTTAATAGAGAAAGACTGGAAAGAAGGATAGGGTAGCTCATCCAATTTCTCTTCATGAATACATCTAAGACACACCTATAGACACCATAGAAACAACCCAAAATATCACACGCGTAACAGGCCTAAAGAAAAGGAGAAAGAGAAGGCCTTTTGCTAATTTTCTAGCTAGCAGCAAGCACAATATCCCCCTTTGGAAAGGGAGCTGGAGGCCAGTGGCAGTAACAGAACAAATTAGCTTTATTGGCCTGGAAAGTTTATTATTAGCATGGGAGGTCTGAAGCCTGCTGATCACTACAAAAATAACATTTCACTTTGATGCATGTCTATCAACTCTCACTATATTAAAATGTTTTCCTTTCTAAATGTGGGTTTCAGCTGTTGTGTCTGGCCACCATGTGATATGAAAGTGAGGATCTTTAGACTCTGTAACATATTGTTTTTCTAATCAGTATTTTGTATAAGAGAAGTTAGCAAACACTGAATATTCTGTGTGCTTATATACTTGCAGTGGTTTAAAAAAAAAAATATAAAATACTCATTCTTGGAAACACATACTGGAATAAGCAGCACAGGTTTGCCACTAGAAGCAAGACATTTTATGGCAAATTGAGTGGACAGTTCTGATTTTTTTCAAATGAAACTATAGAATAATAGACAAAATTTGACTGCATAATGCAAGATCAAAACTGCATAGTAAAAGTGTATGAAGTACCGAATGTTCACCATATATCCTCTATCAAACATACTGGAAAGAATTAATTTGTGTGTTGGCAGAAGTACAGCATCTTAAACACTTGTGCAATAAAAATGTCAGACACGACAATCAGACAGTATGATACAGTATTCTTCTTGAAGGTTTTAGTATTTGTTATACACGGATATATTATATAAGCTAAATATTTCTTTGTGGCTATCTATCTTCAGTATTTTTTCAGCCAGAGACAATCAACTCTTTACAGATGTGCCACCTCAACCTCTGACTTGAGGATCTGGGATTGGCTTCCCTAAACATGGGTTGTCTTAAATTATGTTTACAGTAAATAAGAAAGAACTGCAGTTGTACTGAGAATCAATTAAGGAATATATGTCTCGAGAAGGAGGCAAAGACATTCATATAGCTGCTGGTAATTTACAGCTTCATGTTTTGTTGGTATACAGCATGTAAATCTCCCTCTGTCCCCTCATCATTGTGCAGTATGAGAAAGGTTAATGGTGGTCTTATGTCTATGGCAATAGTCAGGGACTCTGAAAAGTTAGGTTCTTACACCCAAGCACAAGTGAAATGAGCTGTCTGTGTTTCTAGATGGACATCCACGCACAAATATAATTCAAGATCAAGTTTAAATTTTAAGACCAGCATTGAATGAAGACCAAATTTCACATAGAAGAAAAACTGTCAGGATGGATTGTGATCTGCAGATGCAGATCCATCATTTCCAAAATTTTAATGATTTTACGTTCAACATTCCTTCTGGCCAATCCCTAAATGAACAGAGAGATGAGAAATAGAAGCGTTAAAAGTTTCCTAGATCCCACATACACAATGACAGCTTACCTCTTCCAGTGTCCCGGTGTAGTTGTTGCCAAGGAAATTACAGAAAGTCCTCTATCAGTCTTTACTGCTTATGTGTTTGTCTTCTTATTAGAGAGCCAGTCCTTGTGACTTCTTTGTGCAATATTCTTTCAGCTAGTGGAGGCACTGGCCTAGTTATTTCTGCAAGGTTCTCTTCTAGCCCTATAGTTATTTGCAGGCAATCACAATAGTGACAACTCTGCAAAGACTTTCCAAGAAGTATGAAAAAATTATATACCACTTAAAAGTATTTAGAATCGTAGAATAGTTTGGGTTGGA
>NW_009211997.1:0-2965 GCF_000690835.1 Fulmarus glacialis
AAAAAAAGAGTCTGCTGACAGCAGTGAATAATAGTGAGAAGTCAGGAATTTGCAGAAAAATGGAAAGAGAAACAAAATGAAACAGGTAAAAAAATCGAGGCGACAAAAAGTCAAAGATAATGATATGCATATCAGGAGAAAACTGTAGTAATGATAGTCCTCTTGACATTTTGCTCCATGGGGGGAAAAATAAAGTAGTATTCAGAAAAAGCATGTGCTGTATTTAATATAACACATTTCATCCTTCTTTTTCTGCATAATCCAAAACATTTTCCATTTCAGTGACAATTTGGGAAGATGTCAGTAATGGAGTGGTACTTAACATATTAAAAAATTAAAAGCAGATGTTCATAATTTCTGTCAGAATTTTGAAGAGGGTTGGCTGACAAGCTCTCAGCACTGCTGAGGATTGATTTTCAAAGTCTGAAACACCTGGGAAATTTTATAGGACTAGAAAAAAGCTGAAGTCGCATTAGCACTTAAAAATTGTAAGATCAGGGGCTTACTCTGACCGAAGTGGCTACCCAAGAAGAGCACGCAGTATACCAATGAGTCCAAGGATGGGGTTGAAATAAGGCCCAAAGTGGTGCCATCGCTTGAGATAACCTAGGCATCTGTACCATGGCCAGCTTGATAGTATTCCCAAATAAAATATTCAAACAGGAAATATTGGACTTCATCGGTTAATTACTAACAGCTATCAACCACGAAAAAATTTTCTTGGTGAATTAAGTAATCTTTTCAAATGGGAGCACAAGTCTGGATGTAAAAAAGAGTCAAATAACAGTTAGGCTTTGAGAGATACTACACTTCATACTGAACAGTGCTGTGATTAAAAAATTTGAATTATTCGAAACACCCACCAAACATGTTAACAGGATAACTGTTACGTCTCAAAATGAGGACGAGGAATCACTACTTAGAAGGTGTATTTTTCCTGGGATACCCAAGAATACCACTTTAGTTCTGCATTCTGAAGCAATTTTTCAATTAATGGCCTAGAAAAGAACAAGAATTAATGATAACATTTGTGAGCCATATAGAAACTGAGGAAACAATACAAATTTAAAAGGAATGAGCAGTAACATAGAAAAACCTCATTGACATAGTTGGCTCACACCTAGCTTAGAGTACCCTCCTATATAAAACACTGTATCTAGAAACAAAGAATGCAGAGGGCTCCACCTGCGTAAACAGTATCTTTGAAGACGAGTAGAGAGGACGGTGACCACAAATGCTCAGAATAATGTAATCAGGAGAAAAATATGGTCCTCAGATGCGTAAAGACAGCAATGTCAAGTAGAGAGGCTGAGTGACCAGCATTTGACCTATCTGAAATACCCACAACTCAGGAATGATGGTGAGAATTGAACAGGAGTCAGAAGCGCTGCACGGATGATCATGTGCTTACAAAACATGCCTCACAGAAAAAGGCTCAATGTGATAATTTACTTGGCTTATCCAAAAGAAGGATAAGAAATTGACTTCAACATATGATTCAAATACTTAAAAGAACATAAACTTTTCATAAGCTTTTCAAAAAATATTTTTTTAAGGTGAAGATAATCACATTGTTAAAGACTGCCACAAGTTGAGATTGTAGTAGCATGTTCAGGATTCTGATTTTACTAGCCCCTAAGGATACTTTTCAGTTCAAAATCAAGTCTTAGTAAATTCTGACCTCCGACAAAACAAAAGTTATCAAATAAACGACCTTCCTCCTCTGTCAGTACAGTTTCTTTCTCACCTGGGCCTTCTATCATCACAAGCAGTCTTTACAAGCAACTGTTTTCTCAGCAGCAGCGGGGAGCGTGCACAAGGGCCACGCTGCTGCACGCGTGCAAAACTACTACCCATCGGTCAGGCTAAGGCGTGTGCGAGCGCACCAGGAAGGTGTCCGAGAGCAGGCTATTTCTAGCAGCCCTCCTTCCCGTGAAAACTCAGTACTTCATGGGGACCGGGCTGCAGGCCAGCCTAATTGCTCTGGCAGCACCAACAGCTGACTGCTTCCTCCCGCTATTTTTCCCAGGGGCCCTTCGGCCCCTTCAGGCTCACATGACTTAATCAAACCTGAATGCCCTTCTGGAAGATATGCAAATTATTTTTCAGTCGGACAAAAGTGTTTTGGCTCAATACTGGTGTTACTAAGTGAAGTTTAATGATGTGCTATACAGGTCAGACTACATGGCCTAATGGTACTTTCTGGCTATAAACTCAACAAGTATATTACTGTCTGAAGGAGGTTTTAAAACAAAATATTAGTATATTCATTATATTACCTAATTAGACTCCATTACCTAATGGGCCAAGTATCAATACAAAGCAATATGACCTGTATTTCAGGGCCAGGTTTGTCAACACTGGGATTTTTGCAATTATAAACTGCTAGGCAGTTTGAGTTCGGCCATGGTTGCAGAGTACCACGCTCTGCATCCCACCTCTCGTGTGACCTCGCACTGGCTCATTTCAATGTGCTATGCCGGCAGAAAACTAACTCAAGCAGCAGAAGTACTGAATAGCTTTCTGCCAGTTTAGCATGCCGAGACAGATCAGCACGAGATCAGACAAGTGCTGGAGCTGCCATAAGAAGGATGCGAGAAGGCAGTATCTTGCTAGCAATTAGATCAGGTTATGCTGACATGGTACTGCAGCTTTAATTAAGGCATTAGTAAAGTCTCAGATGCATTCAATTCAGAGAAGACAACAGCTTCAGTTTCCAATTTGTCTTAGGTATATGACCAGAATAGGTCACTTTTTCCTGTCTAGCTCTTACCACAAGAAACTGTATCACTGAGCTGAAGCTTTTTCCTCTGCAAAGTAGGATAAACCAACTATGAATGTTTCATAGCCACGTGAAGCACGGTACTCTTGTTTTAAAGCCATTTTAAAACCAATTGTGAAGAAAGACAAATTACGTTGCTTTCAAGGTAACGAAAATTTGGGGCCGGTCCTGTTCAATATCTTT
>NW_009211998.1:0-4709 GCF_000690835.1 Fulmarus glacialis
CCTCCGACAACCACATCTCCCACCAATCATTCTCTGTAATGATAGGTGATTTCATAAATAATCTGACCAGTAGAAAAGAGATTACAGGCCTAATTTCAGATAATGTCAAACTTCAGTATAGTTCATATGAGCTGAAATACAAGGTTAGAATTCCACAATCTTGACAAAATCAGAGAAAAGGGTTAAAAACCAAAACACCTTATTTTATTTAGCACAGCTACAAAAAGTGAATGTAGGAATGTTCAGCTGTACTCAGACCACAAAGGAAATGCATGGCTAGGTTTCTGAGGGTTTAGAAGTGATCATAGGCTAAACATGAATCAAAACCACCATAATGCTTAAAAAATAATAAGCCTGCACAAATAGAAGCATAGGCTGAAATATGTACAACATTATCCTTCAGCTGTACTCAACATCAGTAACATTTCTCCTGGAGTAATATACACTGTTTAGTGACAAAGTTCAGAAAGATGGGACTGACATGGAGAGAATCTCCAGAATGAGAAAGGGAAAACTGAATTCATGTGGACTTTTTTAGCAAAGTTTTGCCAAGAATAAGGGAGTAGTCTTTTTTCTTTTCTCTTTTTTTTTTTCTTTTTTTTTTCATTATCTGTGATGTATAGAACAATAAAAAATGGACTTCAATTGCAGCCAGGGTGTCAGGTTAGACACTAGAGAAATTTTTGTATCACTAAGGATAGCAAGAAATGTAATAGATTACCTGGGGATGCTGTGAATTTCTCTGTCATTAAAGGCCTTTAGAACAGATGGTGAATATCTGACAGAAGTGATGTAGCAATGCCCCATTCTCTCTTGGGACAGAAGGTTAGATTAAATGACCCCTTAAGGTTCTCTCAGCTTTCCCTGCCCTCTTTTTCTTTTCAGGTCTAGAATACTTTATAGTACATTAGAATTTCCTGTGCACTTTCATTACTGAAACTATTTTCTGTATGGAGAGAAGCAAGGTACAATCTCTACATTTCTTGCCAGTATTCCATTGCCATAGAGCATTCTCCTCTCTCTGAAGACAAGGAAGGAGGCGTTTATTTTCCCAAAAGATATTGGATAGACTAAGGGATGGATGTGTACCTATGTCAAACCGACTAACACTTCTCTGGCAAACAACTTTTGACATGTTGAGCCCAGGGAAGGGAAGACTGCACACTAAATTTTGAAAAGTATGCCATAAGTAAGCTCTTCGAAGTCTATGGTGTTTCAGAAAATGTGTCAGTATTATTATACTCCAGCATACAGTATTTGTAGGTACTAGAGTTACTTCAGCTGCTCCTCCAAGGTGAAGAGTGTTTGTCTGCCTTTTTTCCCAGTAGTTGCTTTCTGTCCTACTCTTATTAAGCCAAAAATGCAGGAAAGAACAAGTGAGTCTCCAAATACTGGAGCGATACCCAGTTAAATACAAATTCAGCGAATGTATTCAGATTGAAAAATGGATTTTGAAGTAAAGGTAAGCTTTGGAGACAGAATAGTATATTTTGTATTAATGGACACTGACTGAACATTTTTAAGCATCTTATATTTCTTCCTCTATGTCTGATGAACTCTATTCAGATTTTTCATATGAATATACTCCTTTCTTGGTCCTTAACTTAAAATCTGCAAACAAAATTTTGGGTTGATATGTTGCTTTTCAAGGGAGACTGTGTAAAACATGAAGTTTGTCAAATCTTCTTATATTTTTTCTTGTCTTAGGGTAGAGAAATTTCAAATTGCAATGTATTAATGTTCCAGTTATTGTTCACTGTTTCAGTAGGCAGGGGAAAAGAAAAAGGAATTTTCTAGGTAAAGTTGGTTGTAGCTTCCGGTAAGCAAATACAGGAATTAGACTAAACCTTCTTATGATTAGAAAGTCTCAGAGACCATGTGTGTTTCTGAGTACTACCTCCATTTTCCTTTTGAAGTTTTTCTATTCATAAATAATTAACATGTCACTCAAGACTATTCAAATTACATATAGAGCAGCTTTTCTCTTTTTTTTTTCCCCTAAATAGCTTATAGTTTTTCTTCTTTACCACTGATAAAGTATTTTACTAATGGTTTAGTATTTCTGAGTCCTAAATTGTCTTAAAGCCATCAATAGGAGCACAAAATGTGCTATTTAGTTTTCAGGATAAAGAAATCTACTATGTAATTCCACTGGGAAAAAAATGCTGCTTATTTTGAATAGCAAAGAAAGGTTTGTTCCAGAGCCTTCTTTATTCTATAAGGGAAATATATCCAGTCTGTCATTGTAGACACTCTTTAACACTGTTGTATTTGTAAACTTCAATTTAATTTTCTACATACAACCACAAATGGAGTAATGTTATATGGATCAAGATCACCAAGATTCAGGTAAAAAAAATACTGAAACATTTTGTTCTGCTGTCCTGCATTCCGCTTTATTGGCATCTTCTCTCTGTCCCAAAATTCAGTGAGCATATAGGGGTTTTGTAGAACACAGAGAATAAACTTACTGAAACACTATTACTTATTTTGTTTTAAGGGAAAATCTAACCAGAGCCTAACAGAATAAAATATCAGGTAATTAGGAAGCAGAAAATGCAAATGACAGAGGATTTGTGTAAAGCAGTAATATACATTATTGTTGTTAGAAAAAGGAAGTGTGATCTTTCTACATAACATAAAAAATTGTGTTTTCAAATACTTGCGTCTAAATGCCACTGTTAAAGAGATCAGTCTGAAGAATATCATACTTATCCTACTATATAGACCATATTTGCATCAAATAAATGTGCTTATAAAAATCCCATCACAAGAGTAAAAAACAAATGATCCATATCTCTAGCAAATATTAAGAAAGAGTATCTATTTATAGGTAGGGCCTTAATCAAGTGACTAATTATCCAAGTAAAATACATGCCTATGGCTATAAGCATTGAGGGTAGAACACAGTGTGGAAGAGATTAGTAATTGTGGTATGGCAAATTATATGGGACTCATCAACGCACTTGCTGGTAAACAATGAAAGATGGAAAGCCACTTACTATGTCAGGTGCTAGATAAAGGTTTCTGCCATGGGAATCTCCCTAACCTTTCCTGAAATGAATGCAGACAGGGGTGGGAAAAGTGTTTTTGCTGTGGCCTTATCTCGTCCTCTTGTGGCTTCTATACTGGCCTTGTGGGCTCTCTGGCAAGAATTATTAGTTCTTAGGACCTTGGCAAATTGTTCTCACAATTTTATTTTAAGTTTTGATCAGCCTTGTTTTAACATTTCAGCCACCAGAAAATGCAGCTGCTTTCCTGGAACTTAGAATGACAGTTGTACAAGTCCTTGTCTACCCTAAGCCTGTTTGCATTTTCATTGTAGCTACACTATAGCTACACTGCAGTTATCAGTCCAAATACTCTTAAAGTACACAAAGAACTCCATATTGCCAAGTTTCCAATTACACCAGTGAAATCTCAGCAATCAAGCTTTCTTCAGTTCATGCAAGCACTTTCTATTGGTTCTGACAAGCCTGTGTGAAATGTACCCTGAGAAATCCCAGGCTACTGAATTTGCCAGGTTTGGTCTTCTGTTATAGTCACAAATACAGCATGGAGACAAATTTGTCAAACTCTTCACTGCGATGTGCCTTACCCACAGCATTAGATTGCCGGAGTTTATTCGGGTCTGCATCTGATGACGGAGTGGGAGTCGCGGTACCAGAGTAATGATGAGTCCCAATGTGGGTATGGTCATTCTCCTTTATTACAGCTTATAGCAGCACTTATATAGTCCCAACTTTATACATGCGCCTCGTGTGAGATAATGATTGGTTACATGCAATTGTTCACGCGCTTGTAACTCAGCTATGATTTGTGCTAGCCTTCTGTCCACGCGCCTAAAGCTTATTCTTTATTGGAAACTACAATTTGCGTAAGCAACCTATTACACGCCTGCTTCAGGATACAATTCTGCTTTTACTTGAATGCTTCAGCGGCATTGTTTCTCATTTGTTATCGTCAAGGACAGACCAAGATTGTGAGTTTGCAAAGTCAGGAGATCATGTCCCTATTGTTCACAGCATGGGTTGCTCAGAGACATTAAATCATGTCCCTTTTCTGTTAACCATTCCTCCACAATTCCTCCTAGCTTAAGCAGTCCCTTAAGCCAACTACCCAAACCCCATTGCCCGAAAATGTTGTCGAACCAGCTCCAGGGGTCTTCTACCCGTAATTTCTCTACCCCTTCCTTTAACTTTTGAATGCTTAGGTGAATTGACTCTGAATGGTCAGATAAATTCATGCAGCACATTCCTTCAAAATCCTCACACCCGTGACCTTGTGCTAACAATAAAAAGTCAATTGCAGCTTTATTTTGTAGGGTAGCATGTCTTACGGAATCTACATCCAAGAGTAATCCTGTCAGGGCTTCTGAGGTGGCGTTTGATTGCTTAGCTAGCCAACATCCTAACTTATTGAGCGTGGTCAGGCTCTGTGCTACCCCTACTCCCGGTGCCAAGAATGAAACTGCAGCGATAGTATCCCGATTCCACAAATCTACGTGATCACTACATTCACTGTTAAAGGCGTGCGATGAACGCCTGGTACCTACGCAGGTTCTTCTTATGATTTCGAATGGAGGTTGTATTAGGCGTTAATAATGTTAATCTGCCTAGGGAACATGGTCCTCCCCTAATATGTGAGGGAATGCCAGGCCAGGCCCGGTCCCCGCATGTCAGAAAGACACCTGGAGGCAACTTTAGAGG
>NW_009211999.1:0-7795 GCF_000690835.1 Fulmarus glacialis
AATTAAAATATTAATATAGTGCATTTATTTAACTTTTTAATTTCTTAGATGATACTGAAGTTGAGTATATTATGATCTTCAAGTGTAGCATTCTCTACCAGATCTTATGCGGTACTGAAGACTAATCTCTCTTCTTGTGTGTTCCCTCACTAATCACTTCAAGGAGTTATTGATAGGAGACATAAATGTCACATCGCCAATTGACGTAACTGTTACGCAGTCGACATATGCTAACTAAATCTTTCATTAATATTGTCTCTGACTTCATAGCAAATTACTGTCATTGCTACCATCCTGGGTGTTTAGGCAACACTATAACCTTAAATATTTTCCTTTATCTATATTGTTATGGGTTTCAGCACATTTAGTTTCTGTGTTCCTTGTTGATACGGATGATTTATAGTTAACCCGATTTAATGTGTAGCTCCTTTCTTCTACTGGTCTAACCTGTATGTTGTCTCTCTATAAATTATACCCTGTCATCCCATTCATTATCACCACCTAGTAAATTTCTGAGATGCATAATAAATATGAATTTAAAGGTTATATAAGATCTTAAAATGTCTAAATGATAAAATAAATTCATAACATACATGGGCTTTGGTCTGAATAAACTGACTTCTAAAATCTTTGAAAACTGGATTTGATAACTGCAGCCTAGACTCTTTTTCATTTATTGCATGTTTTAACTGAGGAACAGTTTAGACAAAGTAAAACTGTCAGACATAAAAACAATTTCTGTGGCTGGTTAAACTGGCCCAATTTAACACATCTACTGGCATTATTATATAAAACTGAAGTTAGTCCCTCAAAGTGAAAATCACTCAGGAAACCATAGAAGCTGAGGCATGCATTAAAATATTTCTTCAGAGGGTCATATATTAAGCAGTATTTGTCCCCTGTGTCTTACAAGACCCTGTGCTATAGCTATCATCTGTAACAGTAATATTTGGCCTTTACATAGCCTCACACATCTTCAGAACATTACACAAATACTAATAATCTTCATTAAGTCCCTCTGAGGTAGATATATGTATTATTAAACAGTTTTTAATTACATGATTAGGAGATATTCTAATAATGCAAAACAGTATCTGACAACTGTATATGCTTTATTTCTTGTGCACTTGGAGATTGTTTCAGATATTGTTTAACATTTTAACTATTAGATGACAAAATGACTTCTTGTTTTTTTCAAAAGCAAAAGGAAAAATATTCAACATGCTTTCCCAAAAATTTGGGAATATGCTTTATTGAGAAGAAATTGTTTTTACTGAATCTATCCAAGAGACAAGGACATCCCCTCAGGTCAAATGGACATTTTTTTTAAAAAAAAAGGCTCACTGAGATCTCTGCTATCACTGGTATTTGTTGCTAATATCCCAAACAGTGTTTATACAAGTACAACTGTGATCCGTAGAGTTAATTAAGAACTAACTGAGTAGTTACAGGATAATATTTTGAATAAACAGAAGCAAAAAAATAGTTTAAAACTTTAATCATGTCCCTTGTCCTGGTTTTGGCTGGGATAGAGTTAATTTTCTTCCTAGTAGCTGATATAGTACTGTGTTTTGGATTTAGTATGAGAATAATGTTGATAACACACTGATGTTTTAGTTGTTGCTAAGTGGTGTTTATGCTAGTCAAGGACTTTTCAGCTTCCCATGCTCTGCCAGGTGCACAAGAAGCTGGGAGGGAGCATAGCCAGGACAGCTAACCCAACTGGCCAATGGGGTATTCCATACCATGTGATGTCATGCTCAGCATATAAAGCTGGGGGAAGAAGAAGGAAGGGGGGGACGTTTGGAGTGATGGCATTTGTCTTTCCAAGTAACCGTTAGGTGTGATGGAGCCCTGCTTTCCTGGAGATGGCTGAACACCTGCCTGCCAATGGGAAATAGTGAATTAATTCCTTGTTTTGCTTTGCTTGCACACACAGCTTTTGCTTTACCTATTAAACTGTCTTTCTCTCAACCCATGAGTTCTCTCATTTTTACTCTTCTGATTCTCTCCCCCATCGCATTGTGGGGGGAGTGAGCGAGCGGCTGTGCAGTGTTTGGCTGCCTGCTGGGTTAAACCACAACATCCCTCTACCTCACTTTTTCCCAACTAGCAATAATCAGTTCTTGCCAGAAGTTCAGCAATTTCCTGTCCATGAAACTTTTTCTCCACTGCTGGATCTGCAAATTTGAAGCTGGGAATAAGGAGCTAAGTATTTGGTAAATGTTGATCAGGGAGATCACCTCCTCTATACCTTGCAATCCCAGTGAAGGAAGGAAGCTTCTTAAAGCATTTGTCCTAGGGATCTAATTGTGTTTGGAAATTTGTCTGGATGACTACAGAGTCATTTATGTAAAGAGTTTTTTGCTCACTGGAGTCATAATTAAAGAAAAAAAGACTAGCTTTGAAGGTTTTCAAAATGTATGTCTAAATATCACTGTTGCAATGAAAATATAAGCTTTATTTAATCAGTAGAATAATATCTAGCACTGTTTGTAAGAACTACTTGCGTGTATATGGAGGCACTAAAGTAGACGTATGAAGAATCTTCAGCAGTCACTGCTTTCTCCACCCATTTATAAATCTATTTATTTAAGTAAGCGCTGAATCCTTCTGTCCTTTATGAAAAACTACAGCTCTTCTGAAGACTGAGATAAGCCAAGCAACTCATATTAACCAGAACTAAGTAAGGTAGTGCATATAAAAATAATTTTAAAAAACAATGGAATGATACAGAAAAGATTAACATGGCTCCCGCTCAAATATTGCCTGCAAATACACGGACAGAGAGGAGACTATGTCTTCCTTGAGAACAACTGACCCTACTTACCTGAAAGAACCTGCTGAAAGACAGGTTGGCCAGATAGAAATGAGAGAAATGGGGATTTTGTAGCTTGGTTGGAGAGAAGGAGAATATTGAGTTGAAAAGGAGTGGACACAGACAGGTCTCAGAGGCTTGGAAGAGAAATCCGAAGGCGTAGAAGGCAACGGAGCAGACAGAGTTTAATACAACCTTCAAAGCCACTGGAAGTTCCTAGGATAAGGACTGAGTCTGCAAACTTTCAGGCAGGCCTGGAAGAATTTGTTTTCAAATCTCTTGTTGGTCTGTCTCAACCAGGAGAGTCATGTTTTCTCCCTTTAAAAGATAACTTCTCTAATTTGTATTCTAATCAAATCTAGGCATTAAAGATTCATAGGGCCTTTGCTGTGCTTACTTTCAGAAAGAGCTGCTGGTGGCTCAGTCTATACATTTGATCTATACATAAAACAAAATCCTTTAGGGTGGAAGCTGCAGCTCCTCTGTGTGATGATGTTTATTAATCTTCCTTAGCAGTAACAGCACATTGAAACATTAGACATTTCACTGTGTAAGACATCATTTCTGGCTCAGGTAATGGAGTTTCTTGATTGCCTTAATATTCTTAGGTGCAGTGCACTGTCAGTAAGCAAAGAAGTCTCTGAAGTAACTTAGCCTGGAATAAAATCAGCAGTTTCATCATCCGGATGAACTTAATTTAAATAATGATGCTTTCACTGCGAGAAACCAGATTGAGTTGAGAAAACAGTAAGATGGATACTTTTTGTTTCTTGTCCATTAAGTCAAAGCTTTCATGCACAAGGCCATTAGTCTATTCCTACGTTTCACTCTGTTGTTATAAATTTAACATGAGTTATATTCATTCACCCATTGAATGACCAGACTTGCATTATCAGTACAGGTATAGGCATCAGCAAATTCACTTTTATCGTATGCTTCTTCTGCAGTTTTTTATAAATATTATAAAATATTGTAAATGTTGGTTTGAAATCTCTATATGCAATCAATTTAGAACCACTCATGGAAGAGATTTTTTTTTTCTGGAACATGTTAGTCTTTTTCGGTATATGCATAGAATATTTTATTATTGCTGTGATTAGTATTAAGAAATTCGTGCCTGCAAGATGGCAGACATCATCAGAAGGACTAAGGCCTCCACAATACTTTTTGTAGCAAAATACAGGTCTTTTGTGTCCCTTATGTATGCTTTTCAAGCATGCATGTTTTAGCACAAATTATAAATCAAATAATCCACACATCCTTGGAAAATGATTGCTGGCATGCTTTGCAGTAGACATGCACTTATTGCAAATTATGCTTCATTAACAAATGTGGAAGAGTACATGTTAAAAGCAATGGCATTCCTTAAAGCTTTTAAAGGGTAACATGTCAGTTGCTAATGCATTTGCTATAATTTCTCTAAATGTTTAGAGAGGACAAAGCAGCGGACTTAATACAGATTACCATTGCAAATGAGAACAATGAAGTGAACACAGATGCATTCCAAGGGATTTGATCTAAAAAAAAAAAAAAATCCAAATATTTAATTTGGGCAGTTAAACTCTGCTGTTCATATGATTTTTGTGTTTAACTGAACTAATGGTTCTAGTACAGAGAAAACGGAATCATTCCATTCAAGGATATATAACAATAGATGTTTCACTACACTTGTTGCAAATTTAGTAGTGATGTTGTAAGTGAAAAATTGCACTGTTGAACATCAATGATACAAGTTAAAGGATTAACTGGTTTTACTTGATCCAAAGTTGGAATACTATGATTTAACAAGTATAAAGAAAAATGGGAAAACAAAAAGACTGCAGTTTATCAGTTTAAGATAAAAGGGGTTGAAATAAAATCTTCGTATCAGGGTAGGTAATCCTTGCTTCCCAGATTTGCCTTTTGGTGGTTGAGGGGCAGCTGATTCATGGTGGAGATTGACATTCTATTCCTGCAAAACCCAGTAAAAGTTGGAAGTGATTTGTTTCTTGCTGATTCTGCTCACTTTTAATCTCAAGAGAAATCCTAGCTTTAAACTTTAAACACAGGTTTGAAAATTTTGGATTTCAAGTCTGATGCAACAATTTTCAACCACAAATATAGAAACTACTTGTAAAGGGCTATTGCATTTATTGCCCATATGGGAAATCTGAGTCATGAGGTATTATGGTGACTTGAGTATGACTGAAGACTAGATTTGCAGTGAAGCTAGAAATGGAATCAGAAGTCCTCTATTCTTTGATCAGTGTCCTGTTCATTGGACCACAGCCTTTTATCCTTGCTCTTTCCATATGGGAAATTATTTATGTGCATTAGGAGTTTCTTGTATTGTGCTCTTCATGTTACTTCTTGAGCCTTTGTGAAGGTGGAATTTGTTGGCACTTTCCAATATCCGTATATTTTGTCTGGTTTGATAGTAGTGAAAGCAGAGAAGCATTGATTTATTTTCCCCCTCGACTGACAAAAGAGAAAGAGGTATGCTATATAATTTTAACGGAACACTGACAGAAATCATAGCCAATATCACAATCCCTTCACCTTTTTTACCTGCCAGCAAAGTCAGAACTTGGGAAATCTCACTTGCATTAATGGATTTGAATGTTTAAACTGTAACTAGAAAGCTTGACTACTGATGTATATTCAGACTTCCCAAAGGCATTGTCCTGGAAGGATTCAGGCTTACAAGTTGTGACTTGCCTCTCAGGCTTATAACACAAATATCATGTACTAAAGATAAAGCACTGTCATTATTTTACACAGCAAAAAGAAAAAGAAAAAGAAGAAGCTGAAAAAGTTGATGAAGGAGGAGGCTAGGGCAGGGATGTTTATAATATGAGAAAGCCGAGGCCTCTGTTCATTGTAAAGTTTACACATTGTATCAATATATAACTGGAATATTACATATTCTGGAATATATGTATTCCAGAATTCTCTGAGTACACAGTGCCAATTCTTTAGTGTTTTACCATGTTGCTTACTATGTCTGCTAATCTTCTGAGGAAGAGGAGAGCAGAAAGACATTGGGGACCTTGAGGCCGACTCATGAAGTGTCATATCCTTTATATGACCACAACCAAAATACTTCCTTGTGTGATGCAAAATCTGAAATTTGAAAGTCACAATGTGCCAAAAGAATAGGTTAAATCAGTGGTTCCTGTTTGTTCCCTATTGTGGTTACAACGTCTCCTCAGAAATTGAATATCAGCTGCACTATGCATTTTACCTTGGTTTGAGCACTGGGAGTGTGCCTGCTGACCCATACTGGGCAGAGGTCTGAGCTGGGACAGCATCAGAAGTACTTCTTTCTACAGACTTGTACTTCCCCATGTGCAAAGTATTATTCCTTTGGGTTTATGACTGAAACAAAGAGGCTGGGCCCCAGGGACTGGGTCTCTTTTGGGAGGCAGGCTGTGGGAACCATCCCTTTCACTGGAACCTGCTGCTCCTCCCAGGAGCAGGGGAGAGTGGTACTACTGCATCTGTGCTTTGACCTCAGCGGAGAGGTGGGAAATAACAGCACTTTTTCACCAAATCTTGTGCTTGCCTCCTCTTGGGAGAAGGAGAAATGAGAGTCAGCTGTGCAGCTGGGGTGGCAATATCAACTGGGAAGCAATGCTGTTGCTTCTCACCTTAGTCTGACCCCAGCTGACACAAGTGATTCTCCATCCTCCTGGTTTTAGGAAACAGTAGTTAACAGCTGCAAGGTAGCTTTCTAAACTTGCTTTGAAATGTTGTCCAGCTACATATCAGTTTTGCATGGTGGGCTGATATGCGTGAGATGTAAGATCCAACAGAGTATTCAGACCTATTTAACAGTGTGGAGACTAAGCAAGTTAGGCACAAACCTAGGGTCAAACCAAGTTTAAATATGTCATATAGATGTAACCTAATATGCTAGTCATTTGCTTATCATTTAAATATGATTGACTGTCAATGTAAGAGCACAGGGGCTACATCACCTGAAGGTGTTTGCTAATGTGCTTCCCAAGACAGCATAGATGCAGCCAAGGGGAGCTTGGGGAATGAAACTTGGTGGGGACGGAGGGGGGAGAGGGTGGGTAAGGAAATAATTCAGATTTCCTTAGATGCATAAAATGGCCCCACATTCCTAATTCAGAGTGCAAAATGCCTCCTTGCCCTGAATACTGTCCTTCGTAACACAAATAGTAATGGTAACGCTCAGTGCTTTACAGTACAGATATGTGTATGCTGGGGATGAAATAGACTATGGGAAATTCTTGGTCATAGGGTAGAGGGGAAAAACAAGTTCAATGCTGTGTATGTGCTAATTATATAACATACTTTTTCCTGAAGTAATTTCTGATATGCAGGTTTTCTTTTTGAATACTATATTTTGCACACATAAAGATTCATTCTAATGTCATCAGCAAAAGCTACTTTCAGGCAACACGGCTTTTTTCCCACATTCTCTGACTTTTCAAGAAATAATTGTTGCGACAGTCTTGTCTGCAATATTTTAAATGACTACAGCATGACATCTGACAGCATATATTTTCCTAAGAATCAAGAAAGTGATAGACACATCCAAACTATCAGCTGAATTCCTGTGGACTCTCTCTACTTACTCTGTCTGTATGTATAAGTATTTCTCTGCCATAGCAGTCTCCCTTCTGTGCCCACTCCCTAAAAAAATCAGCAAAAACTCTGGACAGCACAGTGTTTACAATGCAAGGAAAAAAAAGCCAAAACAGTCTTAAAGAACAAGAGTAATTTCTGAAATAAAAAAGGCACATGCATCTTCTTTGAAGTTCTTTGAACAGTGTAACTAAAAAATAAATTAAATCTCAGGAGGTGATTTTAAGACAAGAATAAAATTTCTCATCTACTGTTTGGGATGGGGCAGAAGTTAGCACCACTTATTTTTATTTCAATTAAATATTACTTCAATGCTAAAAATTACTTCAACTCCTCTCATTAAAATTCACAAAGTTTATTAAAAATACATCGTATCTTTCC